>NW_005434658.1:419202-662573 GCF_000315625.1 Guillardia theta CCMP2712
GGGGCTCGACGGGTTGGACCTGCCTTTTGTAACTTGTGCTGCGTGCTTTGAAATGTTGATAGTCAGAGGGAGTTCCTTGCTGCTCCCCTGATATCCTCCTCAACCCAATTTTGTCTCTTTCCCCCTCCTGTTCTCCTCCTCGCTTCACTGCCCCTCTATGTTGCTCTGGTCCCCTTCCTCCTCCTCCTCCCCCTCCCCCTCCTCCTCCCTCTCCATCCTCCCCCTCCCCCTCCCCCCTCCTCCTCCACCTAAAATTCGTCTCCCCGACTCCTTCCTGCTGCGTCACAATCTTTCCCCATCCTCTGCCTCCTTCGCTCGCTAGCTGAATCGACTTTTTCCTCCTCGACGTCCCTCACGCCTGGTCGTGCAGGGAGTATCGGCGGTACTACGAGGCAGGGATGGAAGAGACGAGAAACTTCGAGGAGAAGATGAGAAGTCAGCTCGAGGAGATCGACGGGCTGATCTTGACGCGACTGGCCCTGTCCAACGAGGTGGTTGAGAAGGAGGAGGAGAAGGAGGAGGAGAAGGAGGAGGGCGAAAAGGAGGGAGAAGACGACGAATCCTTCCTCCTCGACGATGACGAGGTACATCCCCTCTCACCTGCTGCGTCAAAACCCTTCTCCCCTCCTCACAGCATCTCCTGTCCTTCTTTCCCTCCTCTCCCCCCTTCTGCATCTCCTCCCCTTCTCCTCTCGTCCTTCGTCTCCTGCTGCCCTGCATGTTTCTCCCTCCCCTGCACATCCTCCCTCGGCTTCCTCCTCCTGCCCTCCCGCTCACTCCCCGCAGGCGGCAGTAGGAGAAGAGTTTGAGTACGTCACACTCGAGTCGAGCAGGAGGATCTTCGTGCAAGACCGTACCGTCCCCACGCATGCTCACCATGGCGTTGGAATCCTTGAGATCCCGCGCAAGCTGCCGCAGGAGATTGAGGAGGAGGCAAGGCTGGCGGAGGAGCGAGCGCAGCAGGAGAGGGAGGCAGAGGCAGAAGACCCTGAGCCAGAGGCTCCCAAGCCCGAGGAGGAGGAGGAGGAGGAGGAGGGCGAAGGAGGCGAGAAGAAGCCCAAGGTGAGGAAAAAACGAATCTGATTGCAGAGAAGGGGGGAGAGGAGAGGAGAGGAGAAGAGAGGAGAGAGAAGGAGAGGAGAGGAGAGGAGAGAGAAGGAGAGGAGAGGAGAGCAGGTTTCTGATCCTCCTCCTGCTGCAGTTCATCGCGAACGCCATGGAGTCTCCTCTCAACCCCTTCTCTCCGTGGGGGAACGAGCCTCTGCTCGAGGTCCTCGAGATTCCCGTCGCCTCCATCGTTGCGGTGAGGAGGACGCAGAGGAGGGGCCTGCTGGAGTACAAGAGCAGGCACGACAACGAAGTAAGACAGGCTCCTTGCTGTTGCCAGCTCCTCTGACACTTCCTCCCTCCTCCCTCCTCCCTCCTCCCTCCTCCCTCCTCCCTCCTGCCTCCTCGTCCGCCTCGTCCTCCTCTTGCTCTCCCTTCCTTTGCCCACCCCGTCCTCTGTTTCCCCCACGTGCTGGCCTCCTGTCCCTTGTCAACTCTCCCTTCACCTCACCTCCTCCTCCCCCCCTCCCCCCCCGCTCCCTTCCCCTCCTCTTCCCCTCGTTGCAGGCGTTGAAAGTGACGGACGAGACGGTCAAGTCGGAGCAGGAGAACTTGACGGTCGAGCTCGACGAGCGGCTCCGCCGTTGGGCCCCCAGACCCGGGCAGGCGGAAATGGACGTGTACGAGGTCAGAGACACTCAGCTGATGCAGCACGAAGCCAGGAAGGACCGGCACATCGGCGCGCTCTCGATGCGAGCTGCCGCCCAGCAGGCAAGCCAGCTCTTTCGCAGCTCGTGGAGGGGCAGGGGACTGACACGTTTCCTCTGCTGCAGACTCAGTTCTCGTCGATGATCGCAGAAGCTGAGAACGCGCTGCTGGAGCATCGGGAGGCGCAGAGGAACAGGGTGGAGAGCCTGTCGCAGGCTACTAACACCTCCCAGCTCGCCAACTACCAGCGGCTGGCGAAGCTGGAGTACTCGAGCTTCCTGGAGGCGGCGGGGGAGAGGTTGGAGAGGCTGCGGGGGTTTGCCGGAGAGGCTCTGCAGGGGCTGAAGAAGATGAACAAGCAGTTCTTGGACAGGTGGGGGAGGAGCAGGGGGAGGAAGACGGGAGGTGGAGGTGGAGGGAGAGAGGGAGGGCGATCTGACGAGCATTTTTCTCAGCTGCCTTGTCTTCGAGGAGCTCGGGGGCCCAGCGGGCAAGGGAGGGCTCTACAACCCAGAAGAGGTCGCAGCGTACCGCCTGTACCTGGACGAGCTGGACGCGGATGCTGCTGAGCGGCAGCTGGAGTGGATCAAGTACGGGGAGCAGCTGCTGGAGGGGCACAAGAAGGCTGCTGAGGAGGAGCTGGAGAAGTTCCAGGGGTCGATAGCGCACGTGGAGACGGACATCAGGTTGCTGGAGAGCGTGGACAAGGAGATCAGGACTTGTTCCCTCATGCAGCAGCAAGAGGTACAGCGGTGCGAGGCCAGGATGGAGGCGGTGGAGGGGAAGCTGGTGGAGCTGGAGGGGCTGTGTGCTGGGGCTCCGCTCTCCCTGTCCGAGAGCTACAAATCTATCAGGCTGGAGGACGAGGAGGAGGAGGAGAAGTACCAGCAAAGTCCCCTCTCCCTCCGCCTCCTCGTCTGCCTCGAGTCGATTCGCTGGCGGACGCTGCAGATGGTGAGGTACACAGAGTGCCTGCAGTCGAATATCCAGCTGGAGGAGGTAGAGCTCGTTCCTTCACAGCAGCTGCCCCAGCCCGACGTGCCTGAGGAGCTGAAGGAGCTGATGGAGGAGTCGGAGTACCTGCAGAAGCTGAAGCCGATCCTCTGGCCCGAGAAGGAGGAAGCGGAGGGCGGGGAGGAGGAGAAGGCAGAGGAGGAGGTTCCGAAGGAGGAGAGCCCAGCTGAGAGGTACGCGGAGGTGCTGAAGTCGCGGGAGGCAGTGGAGGAATTGGAGGGGACGTTCAAGGAGGCGATCGAGAAGATACAGGAGAGGCAGCGGGAGGTCCTTCAGCAGCTCGTGTCCAGCTACTTCGAGGAGCTCGGGGACAGAGAGATCACGAGGAAGGCCGGGGCTGCCGCGACGACGAGCGAGCGATACATACCCGACAAGCCTGAGGACTTCACGGCCAAGAACGAGGCGAGGCTGACGGAGCTCAAGGAGAGCGCCATGCTAAACATGCAGAAGAAGGTCTGGAAGAGGGAGAGTAGGAGGGAGGGGGCAAGAAGCAGGGGAGGGAAATACAGAGAAAGACCAAGGGAGGGAGGAGAGGAGGAAGAGGGGAGGAGAGTGCAGGGGAGAGGGGAGAGAAGGTAAGAGATGAGGCAAGGAAGGAGCAAGGGAGGCGAGGGAGGTCCCGTTGGACCTGTTGGACCTGTTGAGTCTGTTGGCAGGTACGAAGCTTGAGGTCGATAGTGGCGAGGATCTCAACGGCCATGGGGAAGGTGCCCAACGCCTTCTTCCAGAACATCGCAGAACGTGCAAGGAGGAGGTCGAGGATGCTGCGGAAGTCGGTGGAGGCGAGATTCGCGGAGGAGAAAGAGAGATGGACGGAGCTGAGGGAGGAGAACAGCGTGAAGCTGAAGCCCTCCCTTGGGAACACCAACGCCAGGACGGAGCTCGACGCGCTGTGCGCGGTTGAGGAGGAGAGGCATCGGCGGGCGATGGAGGTCACGGAAGAGAGCATGTTCAAGAGCATCAAGATCGAGTCGGACGAGAGCTGGAGCTTCTTCTGCGAGATCGTGCATGCAACCCGAGCCCTCCTCCTCCTCTACGACACCATCGTTCAGCCCGCAGACCTTGTGCCGACGGACGAGGACGTCATAGCGGTCCGCAAGAGCCTCCTGAGCAATATGCGGGAGCACGCGAAGATCAAGGAGGGGACGGCGGGCAGGGAGCTGCCGGAGGGGAAGGCATTTCCTGTCAAGTCCTGGAAGGGGATCCAAGTGGGGGAGTTCGGAGCCAACGCTGTCCTACAGCTGGTGCATGCTATAGAGAGAGACTCTTCCATCACATCGAAAGGTGACTCTTCCTCCTCCCCTCCCCTCCATCTCCTCCACAATCACCTCCTCCCGCTCTCCCGACACCCTCCTTCGTCATTTCATCAACAACATCGTCCTCCGCGTCCGCCTTCCCCACCCCCTTTCCCTTCTTGTCGCCTTCCTTACCCCCTCCCTTGCCCTTGCCCTGCTCTCCCTCTGCTCCTTGGCGTCTCCTTACCTCGTGGGGCTGCAGAGCTCCTGTCGAAGATCCGCACGGAGCCCGGGGAGGAGCTGCAGGCAAACGACTCCATGAATCATGCCGTTGCCTTGAAGATGAGGGATCGGAACTACACGCAGTTCCGTCTCTACTTCATCACCCAGGTGAAGAGGGAGGAGAGAGGAGGGAGGAGGAGGTGAGGTAGAGGAGGACGAGGAGATGAGAAGGGGACAGGAGTTGGAGCATGACTGGGAGGAGAGGAGAGCGGGTTAGAGGGTAAGAGGTGGATAAACAGGAGATGGCGAGGAGGCGATGATGTGGAAGGGAGTTAGGAGGTAGAATGGTAAACTGGAGCGAGGGAGGATGGAGACCGGAGGGAGCAGACTGGGAAGGTGTAGGGAGTCGATCAGGAGAGGGTCCATGGGGGGAGGGAGGAGGGGGGGATCGCCTCGTTGCTTCCTGTGGTAAGGAGGATGGCAGGTGGAGAAGATTCTGCGGGAGTACAGCTCTGTGACAAGAGAAGAGAAGAGATGGGCGCTCAACTGGTCATCTCTAGTGCAGTCGTTGAAGAACTCATGATAGATCGTGAGGAGGAGGATATCATCCTCTTTCTCTCTGTGTGATACTGATGAAAATCAAAACAAGAACATCGGCAACAGCAGCAGCAGCAGCAGCAAGAACAATACAATCATCAACAACAAACAACAACAACAACAAACAACGAAAGACGAAGCATGTTCGTATGAACTTCGAGCTGTCAAAACCACGAGCCATGGCTCTGGCACATCTCTACCTCTTCGCCCCTTTTACTGCCTCACTCTTTCGGTGCTTTTCTAGCGTCCGTTGAATCCACTTCTTGACCTCCCGGCCCTTTGACAGCAGCGGGTCAAAAGTCTGTTGAAACACGTCCTTCTGTCCTGACTGCGAGAACCCTGGCATGCAAGCTCGTGAAACCCTTCCAACCTCTCCTCCCCTCGAGACGTACCCAGTAGAAGCATTCCGACTGCCAGCACCGTGGGAGGGATGACTCTCATCTGAGAAGGGGGGTTAACAGGGCTACAGCAATCCAAGCAACCTGCTTCACCTTGCACCAGAGGGCAACGAGCATGTTCTGACTCCCCTCTGCCTCGTCCTCGGGAGAGAGCGCTACCGCTTCGTCAATCTCGTCCTCCTTCGCCGCCTCATCCTCTCCCTCCCGGAGAGGATACGGCATGAAGTAGATGTCGTAGAACTTGATGTCCCCGTACTTAATGAAGAAACGGTTGTTTCCGTCCCGCTGCGATCATGGACCTCTCCGTTAGGGACAGGTCGACCTTTGGGAGTCACTTACATGGAGTATGCGATGTACCTTGTACTTGGCCGCATCAGTCCCCATCCCCTGCGTCCCGTCACTTGCCCTCCACAACAGGAACGGAATCACCTGCTCTCGGATCTGACCATCGAACACTGACCCTCGCGCGCAGTAGAGCATTCGATCCTGCTGCTTGTCCGTGAGGAGGGAGGCCGTGGCATGACACATCCCCCTCCCATCCATCACTCGGCTCATGGACTCCATGACCTCGCGCATCCCTTGCACAGCCAGGATGCAACCTGCAATCAGGCAGGCTGTCTCCTGCGCTTCCTCCCCCTTGCCGGCAGCGCTGGACGAGAGGAACTCAAAGTTCGATTCCCTGCAGAGCAGTGAGCGCAAGGGAAGTGGAATAAGGAGGCAGGAACCCGAGCAGCCTTCGTATCTGGACATGATTGGAATTGTCGGGATCGAAGGCTCGCAAACATCCCAGGATGCAGGAATGGTTGTTATCCTGGCCTGACTTCGAGCTCGGGTACTTGCTTTGCGCAGTGAGCATGGAGATGTTGACATGCGAAACAACGTCGAAGTTGAACAACTGATAGGACAGAGGATTACCCCTGTAGAACTTTGAGCGGAACCTCTCTCCCAGCATGCCCGTGGCTTCCCTGGCTACCGAGGTCTTGAGGAAGCTGCTCTGCATGGAGGAAGATTCGAAACACTTAAACTTGGGGTGACTGAGCTCGGAGAAGAAGAGCGTCGAAAACGATTCCCCGCATGAGAATCTTCCCAGGATGGATGCGACGGACGGGCAGGTAAGATCTGCTGTACACACTGACAAGCCTTCCAAGGAGAGTTGGAGGTCGTCACGAACGATCTCGAAGCCCTTGGTCAGGCAAAGTCGGTCGGTGATCCACTCTTCTCTATGAATGTGCATGGCGCTCTGCTCCTCCCCGAAGGTGATCGACTCACGAGACCACATGGTCTCCATCCTCTTCCTCGCCATCGAGGGATCGAAAGCACCCTCACTCCTGCTCGACGATTTTTCTGTTTCCCCTCCCCCCCTTAGAGCCAGTGGTCGGTACAAGCTATGTGACTTCTCAGCTTCCAAGTGACTCCTTCTCGTCCCTTTGTCTGTATCGACCATTGCGATGAACCTTCCTGTGCATCCTCCCATCAGCATCAGCCCCGCCATCGCCGCACACAGCTTCGCCATTCCTGACCCGCCAATCCCGCCCATCTGAGTTCGGAACTCTCTTTCAAGTCCCAGTGCCCCGGCCCGCCTCAGGCTCCTTTCCGTGTCGATCAGAATCACTGACTGACGGATCGGATCGCCGAGTACGGTCACCGTGCCCGGCCACCGGGTGACTGCTGCCGGGCGGCCGGCCGGGCCGCGGCCGGCCCAGTACGCCGACGGTAGCCTAGCAGTACCCTACTGTCCGGCGCCGGACCCGGACGGTCACGATCGGACGGTCCGCCTCCGGGCCCGGGCGGTGAGGTGTGCCACCTTCAAGGCTTGACCGTTCAACCGTTTATTCGAAGTTGTCCAGGTATCCTTCGAAGCTTCAACCTGAGTCCGATCACAGCGAGCTGGCCGGTTGGGCCGCCGACACGGTGAGCCACCCGGAACGTTTACCGTAGCTTTCAAGTTTAGCCACTCAACTGGCAACCCCGGTAGTCACTGAGGTGAGTCCCCGGCGCCCTTTCCAAGTTCCGAAGTTCGTGACCGTGACCGTGCACGGCATGCCAGGGGGCGGCCCGCCGGCCGCCGGGTCAGTGAGATGTCGGACGGACGGCACCGGACGGTCCGCCGCGCGATCAGAATGATCCCGGCGGCGCCGGAAGTCGCCGGAAACTTACTTAGTTACAGGCTAAGTTATCCGGATGATCCGAAGGGTCCCCTCCGGCGGCCTAACACTGCTGAGTGCCGTGAAAGAGTTTTGGATGAATGTTTTGTGCTTCTGCAACATATCGTGGCAAGAAACTTGAAGCAAGTTATTCGCAATCTGTATTCTTGATTGTTATACTCTCACATGGCAACCACTCAGATGGGTTCTGATTCCCATGTCTGAGATCTTGGTCTTATCTGCGACTCGCACGCTTCATCATGTTCTCAGCGAGAATCACGTTCTCAGCGATATGCTGCACGTGCATACTGACCAGCGAATTGCCCTTCATATCCATCCACTGTAAGGCTACTATCAGTCTCTGCCAACATCCATTCATGTTGATTGCCTTGAACAGCCTCTCCAGGCTTTGCCGTCCCTGTCGCTACCTCCCCGTCCTGTGCTGGCACCTTGACACGAGCTCTCGTTACACAGGAGGGTCTACAAGCAACAAGAACAGCACATACAGCGATAGGGATGTCGCTGTTGTTTGTTGTAGGCTGCGTGAAGTACTGCGCCGACTCCAGCTGCTGTCGTGCTCTCACCTGACGCCTGCCAGCTTGTCAGGAATGCATACATGAGCACAGATCATGACACAACCATCTCCGTATGTACCAAATCAACCCGATAATCGAAAATACGGAAGTGGCGACCCCTGGAGAAGCAGCAGGCATCAGCCTGTGGGAGCGCAAAGGGCATACAAAACTGCTTACTTACCCAGGATGATGGACATGTAGGGGGAGTCGAATGTGAAGGGACCATCTTCATCCCCGGAGGATGACGTGGTGCTACCACTGCTACTTCCAGCTGTGAACTTGGCTCCTCCTCCTCCTCCTCCTCCCTTTCCCCTCAACGTCAGCGTCTGCTCCAAGCCGTGCATCGTTGAATCTGGTGACTAATGTGTACAATTTTATCGAGGAAAAAAAAAGAATTTGAAAGTTGGTGTTGCAATGTCGTCCCGTGGTTCTAATTTCAAATTGATACATATTTTTTCATGAAATAATTGAATTTCCAAATTCTCAACAAGAGGAACGATCAGGCTTCTTCTGGGTGGGGTAGGAAGACTAGGGGGTAATAAGAGGTAAAATCAGGGGGTAGGGGTTCATATCTTTGGCCTCTATACGGGTTGCCAGCAGCGACCGCTGTTGCCTGATTTGATTTGACCACAACAAATTATGACCACGGGTCAAAACATAGTGCCCTTCAACTTGTGTGTCCTCGTACTGATTTTTAACTTAATTTTGAGTAAAGATTCACAATTGAGTCAAGTTCCCGGCTGGCCCATGATAATTCAACTGAGTAACCTCCTCGACTCTAAAACCCTAACCGTCCGTCCGAACAGCCTGGGCCTGACTCAAGTTTCACGGTCCGGGCCTCGCACTGATTTTTAACTTAACTTTCAGTTTGCCGCCGCGCTGCCAGCCTGTGCCATGGCACTGGCAGTGGCCTGAGTGCCGGCCCGGGTCCCGGGTACGGTCCCGCCGGCAGCCTCGCCTCGAGTCACTGACTCGTGAGTCGGGCCGCGGCCAAGGAGTGGGGGGGCAGCAGCATATGCGAGCACGAGCGGCAGCGATCGCAATGCAAGGACTGCGGGGGCCGCGCAGCAGCATATGCGAGCACGGGCCGGGCCGGGCAGCGATCGCAATGCAAGGACTGCGCGGCGGAAGAGGGAGCAGAAGCGAGGAGCCGAGCACACTACACCAGCACAGACTACTACAACCACACGCTTGCCTTGCTGTCGTCAGGGCCTTATTCTAGCTTCCAGAAGAGAGTAAGCCGTGCTCGCCGGTCACCGGAAAGTCTCCGACTGGCGACGATCTGATTGCCTCAGCCTACGCCGGGGGAACGGTTGGGAGCCTCGGAGGTGGGGGAGGTGGGGGGATTGGTCCGAGTCTGAGATCATGCGGGCGCGGGTGACTCAGGGAGTGTGACTGGAGGTGGGGAGCCCGGCTGGGAAACTTCAAGGCTTGCAAGCTTGCATGCTGCCAGGATGCGATATGGCTGCTCCTCTCCAAGATGACCAGGTCGACGAGGAAACGTCTTGTGCACCGAACCGCCCGTCGGCTCCTCAAGAGTCCGTAGAGCATCAACTACCTATGAAGGACGAGTCGCTGAGCTAACTGGCACAGCGGCAAGCCTACGGGCCGGGCCCCGGCGGCCGCGCAGTGGCCGCCGCCGGTGGCACCGCCGGGGCACTCAGGCGGATCCGATGATCGCCGCCGGGATCGGATGCCAGTAACTGAGTGGCACGGGTTCCGAAACTTCATTCCGAGTTCGGGTGACGCCGGGCCGCCCCCGCGAGGCTGCTCGGGCGGCCGCGGACTTGGAGTTCTGGAGCCTCTATTTGGAGTTTAACGATATGATACAGTATGTTGCAACATGGTGTTATCGCCAAGGCAACATCGTCTGTCAGTAGACATCGCTGGTGCCTACTGACAGACGATGTTGCGGAACGTTATGTACTGCTTGTGAAAGTACTTCTTGACTTCAAAGATATCTTCCGTTGTCACCTGTGTGTCTGTTCAGAGCTCTTCTCTCTCTGCCTTCCTGCCTCCCTGCCTCCCTGCCTCCATAGCCACCCTATTATTTCGTTCTTTCCCTTTCGATTTCCGACTCTGTCACACCTCCCTGAAGTTTCAATGACCCCGTCGTATCCCTCCCTCCTCTCACTTTCACTCGTCCTGTCGACTTGCATGGAGCTCTTACCTGGATCTCACAAATGTGCTTTATCAACCCTGGAGTCTCTTTCCATCGACAAACAGGAACGACCTCCAAACCTCTCGGGAAGTCCTTCAATTTCCATCCCATCTGAGACAAACTTCACACCCTTGAATTGAGCCCACACTGATCGCACCTCTACGTTGACGCAGAGATCGCGATAGCCTGCGCTCTCGCGCGCGTCATACTTTGGATCAAACCTGTCGAGGACTGTCAATTGCGCGCTCAGCCTCTGGACTCCTCACCGATTCTTGATGCTTGTGATGTTGAAAAGTTTCTTCGTGTCCCCCTGCCACCAGATATCACGTACAGCAATCGAACCCGACATTGCAGTATCTCAACAAGCTCCCTTACCTCTTCTTCCTCCTCCTTCTCGTCAACAACTCCATTTCGACCAATCGTGCTGCAGTCGAGCAGTCTTTGCAGCCACGAGTTGAGCTCCGACATGCTCTTCACTATCACGGTAGAGCGCACAAGGTCTGTGAGGTAGGAAGGGTCCCTGCCGTAGGAACGAACTACCTTCTGCATTGCTCTCGAGATCTTTTTTAGTCTACCCTCGTGAACGAATCCAACAACATTCCAGCTCTTGATGAACATCTGGAAGAAGGGGCTGATCAGCTGTGCCTTCTCGTACATGCTCTCGATGTCCTGCGAGGACTGCAAAATTTTCCCTTTGCTCGAGAAGCGCTGTCTCTGCACCTTGTGCCGATGCCATGAGGGGCGAAACTTCTTTGCTGCCTTGAAAATCATCTGGAGCCTGGCTGACACTCGGCGCGACTTGGATGCCAGATCATCGATCATCTCCCTCTCTGCTTTCAATGCGCTTCTCCAGACCTCCTCTATCTTTGTGGTCTCAAGAGCCATGCCTCCATGAGCTTGCTTCAGCATCTTCTGATACCGTATCAGGATAAGAGGAACTAGAGTAATGATTATCCCCCCGTAAACGCGAAAGAAGGTCTTGGCCCAAACGCTCCAGCTGCTGTTCAAAGACATTGTGTAGAAGATGTATCCACCTTGAGCCAGGTACACAATGACCCAGATGTACCTCTGTACAAGATGGCCCGACAAGAACACACATAACACAGAGAAGGATGCGGTAAGACTGAATCTACCATTGCACGCGCTGCCGATTCCTCCACCTGCATACTTGCATTGCACGTAGTCGCTGATCCCTGACGTCAAGTACAGCATTGCTCCCAGAAAAACTATTAAGGAGATGAGCCTCTTAGCTAGCAGAGGACTTTCCCTTAGCGCCAAGTACATGCTCAGAGGCACCCCAACGGCCCACATGACGTTGATGGCAGGATCAAGGACTCGGGTGATTCGTAGCGTCTTAGGGATGTAAGGCTTTCTCTCGTCAGGCTGGTACACCCACCTTGCGTCCGAGAACAGGTGGGCGAGCTGAAAGTATGCAAAGGAGGCATAGAGGCTACTTAGACCGAGCATGGCCAACTGAGTCGGGAGCTTCAGTATGCCGGTCTCGATGCAGTTGGTGGTCATCATGGCAAGGATCCCATCGGCCTCTATGTCCTTGTACCGGTAGAGCTGCTCCTTCAGGGGCCTCAGCCGCTTGTCGTGGGAGAGGGTGACGTGTGCTTCCCCTAGTTTCTGTGTGATGCTTTCATCCAGACACATTGCCTCCATCGCTGTTGCCGCACGCAGCAAGCAGCAGCCTGCCCTCGCATTACAGCGCCGACATCTGCTTGGGGTCGCCTCGGAGGGACATTGTTGATGGCTGAATGCCGACAGGCTCTCGAGTATCGAGCCCTTGAAACCATGCTTCTCAAGGATGTCAGAAACTGCGCCTCCGCAGCAGGTGTGCTTCAAGTACCTTTCCACTACCCTCTTCACATACTTTCCAAACGTCACTGGCAGTCGATCCTTGACCATGCATGCACACGCGAAGGCATCTTCATCCCTTGACTTGTGCTCCACAAGACAGGGTTCTTCAAACACACAGCATGACGTATAAAAGATTGTCATCCCCCCAATGCCATCCCCTCCATACAGGATCGCTCTGACCGTATCCTTGATCGACCACCGCTGAAGTCTTTCAAAGATCTCCGGGTACTCGCCTGCTCCTATGAGGCTCAACTCCCTTGCTGCTGACTTGCATGTCTTCAGCGAGGCTCCGAGGCTCAATCCCTCCATCGCCTGCCTTGATAGAAGCCATCTACTCCCCTCTGACACGACCACAGGCACTACTGCCCTTATCTGCGAAAGCTTGCGATCATCCCTGTAGATCAGGTACAAGGCAACAAGCAGCTCTGCGAGGAACTTGTCCTGCCTGTCCTGGTCCTCCTCAGGTCGGACCCTTGCAAGCTCTTCCAAAGTCTGTCGCCCGCCCAGGTGCTGAAATATCGGAACAAATACGAGAGATTTCGCAAGCTCACGGGCCCAGCCAGACTCCTTGCCAACCCATGCATCTCGCGCGTTTTTGCTGCAATCTCTGCAGGCCAGGCAATCCCAGGAAGCCATCAGCTCCGCTTGAAACAGCTTGATGTACCGGTAGGCTGCTGGCTCCAAATCATGTAGAGTATCCCTGAGCTCAAACGTGCACCCGCTCCCCCAGTAGACGATGCGGAGATGGTTTGAGCAAGGAGTTTCGTCATTCCCCATGGCTCGGACCACTGCAATTTAGCAACGACCGAACTTTCCGAGATGCGATTCAGAGTACCCTTGCTTGGGCGTGAGGGGATTAAATATCATAGATCGAGATTTTGAGGAGGAGAGAGAGTGCTACACTGCACTTGTTTCTCTTCCTCTGCTCTCCGCTCTCCGCTCTTGATCTCGAGCTCTGCTTCGCTGCGTTTCTACCCCCACATGTCGTCAGTTCGCCATCTTCGCCTCAACAAATCCGAGCAAAACAACGTCCATGTCCAAGAACTCTACAAAAAAATTCAATTTGAGTATGTAAAATAGAACCAATCGATGAAATTTCAATGACAAAGATTGAATTTGAAATAAGTTCAAAGGCTTGTTAACTTCCACTCGAGGGTCAGTCTGAGGCGGGCCTGTCACGAACTGTTCCGCCAGCCTGGCAGCCCGGCCCCGACCGCCGCGGGCCTCACGGCGGTCGCTCACGGCGGTCGCGCGCTTCGGTTTTATTTTCCGAAGTTCGTTATTTCGGCTTTATTTCAGGCTTCGGACTCTCCACACTTTGATTCAGGCTAATCCTTTCAAGTAGCACGGTCAGCCTGATAATCGCACGACCCGGGCCTGCGAGGCCCGGGCTCCGAGTCGGACACCGGCGGGCCCGGCCGCGCCTCGCCCGGTACGCGCCCCGGCGGGTTCAGTTGAAGAATCCCGGCAATAGCTCAATGGCTATCCGATGGGGCAGCTCTTGAGGGTCTTGCAGGACAGCGTCCCCTCCTTACACTTGGCCATGGCTGAGGGAGAAGGATGAGAGGAGGTGGAGGAAGAGGAGAGGGTGAGGTGAAGCAGGGGTGAGGTGAAGCAGCTCAAGCTTACCGTCCTTGTAAGTGGCTACTCCCTCCGCGTTGAGCTTGAGGTCCGGAGCCACGTTGGGCCAGACCTTCTGCTGGGCCTGGGAAGAGTCAGGCACCTTGAACAGCTTCTCCCTCCCCTCCCCTCCCCTCCCCTCCTCTTATTCCACCACCACCACCAACACCACCAACACCTCCTCCTCCTCTTCCTCCTCCTCCTCCTCCTCCTCCTCTGCTGTACTGCCCTCCTCCCCTGTCCTGCTTCCTGCTTCCTGCTTCCTGCTCCTCACCTTAGACTTTAGGACTTCATCGGGCTGAGGCTCTCCGAACCTGCGGTAAGAAGAGGGACAGCAGACGGTGAGCGGGGAGGGCGCGAGACTGACGTCTTACCCTTCGAAGGTGATACGCTGACCCACAGCCGCTCCTGCAGGAGGCTCGAGGAGCTGCATGGGATCTTGAGAAGAGAAGGAGGAGCAGGAACAGAGGAGCATGTATGAGAAGAGCAGGAGGAGAGGAGGATACCTGAACGAGCCCCTGCGAGTCGTCGGAGCCGCAGAGCACCATACCCTCGGAGACGATGCCTCTCATCTTGGCTGGCTTGAGATTGCAGAGGACAATGCACAGACGATCCTGTTGCAGTCTCGTCAGAGGGAAGTAGGACTCGTAGAGTACGCGAGCATGTCGAGGGGAGACGAGGGGAGGGGGGTTGGGAGGATAATGGAGGAGGAGGAGGAGGAGGAGGAGTTAGGTACGAGGAGGGGGAAGAGAAGGTTCAAGGAGCAGGAGATGAAGGCTAACAGAAGGAAGGAAGGGCAGAGTTAACCTGCATCTCCTCCAAGGGGATGTGCTTTGCTAGCCCGCTGCAGCAAGGTTCATCCTCCTGCACCTCCAACCTCCTCCTCGCTCGCTACCTCACGATCGTTCGCGGTCCGGTCTCATCCCCCACATCGATGCTCTCCACGTAGAGGGCGTCAGCATCGGGATGCTTCTCTGCCTTCACGATCTGTGAAGCCCCTTAGAAGATGCAAGAAGCGAAGCGGAAGACTCTATTCTCCTTGTGCTCCTGCTCCTGCTCCTGCTCCTGCTCCTGCTCCTGCTCCTGCTCCTGCTCGTATCCCCTTCATCCCTCCTCCCTCTCCCCCTTCCAACATTTGCGGGCTCCTCTCCACACCTGTATCGTCACTTACCCTCCCCTTCCTGCTTTTCCCCTCTCCTCTCCAATTCTCCCTTCTTCGCCCCTGGCATCCTCTTCGTCCCCCTCCACCCCTTCGTTACCTTTCCAACGCGGATGTCCAAACGTCTCACGTCCTCCAGATCGGCTGCTGCCGCCGCCGCTGCTGGTGGCTGCGCTTGCTGCTGCGGCTTCGAGTGCATCAGCATCGACGTGAGGGAGGAAGGGGCATACCTTGCTGTCAGCAGCAGGAGCAGAGGAAGAGGAGGAGGAGGAGGCCCAGTTGTCGCGGAGGGTGACGACCCTGTTGAACACCAGCGAGCCGGGCTTGCTGTCCTCTGTGTCCGTGACAAAGTAGCCCATCCGTTCGAACTGGAAGTGCTTTCCTGCCTCACAGTCCTTCACGGAAGGCTCGACGAAGGCTCCCTTCATGATCTTAAGCGAGTCAGGGTTCAAGTCCTTGAGAAAGTCTCCATCCTCGTGCTCCTTCCCTGGAGCAGCAGCGTTGAACAGCCGATCGTACACCCTCACCTGAATCCAGTCAGCTCCCGTCTCCTCCTCCCCGCCCCTTTCCTTCCTTGTTCCTCTCCTTATCTTCTGCTCCTACTTATCCTCTTCCCCGCACCTCCTGCTCCTGCTCTTTGCCTGCTCCTCCCCTTCCCCCCCGCTCTCCTCGCTCTCATCCTCCTCCTCTTTGCCTCCTGCTCGTACCTCACAGGGGATCGCAGACTCCTGTGAGACCCAGTGTATGATCCCCTTGACCTTCTTCATCCCCTCAGGCGTAGCTCCAGCTCTCGTGTCCGGGTTGTACGTGCAGCGCAGTTCCACCACCTTCCCCTCCTTGTCCTTGACGACCTCGTTGCAAGTGACCACGTAGGCAAACCTGAGCCTCACATCGCCCCCGGGGGTCAGCCTGAAGTAGCCCTTGGGGGGATTTTCGTTGAAGTCCTCCCTCTCGATGTACAGGGAGCCACTGAAGGGGAGCTGCCGGATCCCGAGCTCGGGCCTCTTGGGGTGCGAGTCGACCTCGAACATCTCTACCTTCCCCTCCGGCCAGTTGGTGATGGTCAGCTTGACAGGATCCAGCACGCCGAACACCCGAGGGGCATCGTCCTCCAGCACCTCCCGAGCACAGTCCTCGAGCACGGACATGTCGATGTTGTTGTCGGCCTTGCTGATTCCGATCCTCTCGCAGAAGAGCCGGAGGGCCTCGGGAGTGTATCCCCTCCTCCTGATGCCGGAGATCGTCGGCATCCTGGGGTCCGACCAGCCATGCACGTGCTTTCCTTCCACCAGCTGGATCAGCTTCCTCTTGGAGAGCACGGTGTACTGGAGGTTGAGGCGCGAGAACTCGGTCTGCTGGGGGGGAACGCCCTTCGACAGGCACTCGATCAGTCCGGAGTCCCTCAGCTCGTCGAGCACCCAATCGTACAGGGGGCGATGGTCCTCGAACTCTAGAGTGCAGAGCGAGTGCGTGATGCCCTCGACAGCATCGGAAATGCAGTGGGCGAAGTCGTACATGGGGTAGATACACCACTTATCCCCAGTCATCACGTGCGTGGCCTTCCTGATGCGGTACAGCGTCGGGTCCCGCATGTTGATGTTCGGGCTGGCCATGTCGATCTTGGCACGGACCACGTACTTGCCGTCCTCGAACTCCCCGTTCCTCATCCTTGTGAACAGGTCCAGGCTCTCTTCTACAGGCCTGTTCCTGAACGGAGACTCTTTCCCAGGCTCAGTCAGCGTCCCACGGTACTGCCGGATCTCTTCTGCCGTCAGCTCCTCCACGTACGCCTTCCCCTTCTTGATCAGATGAATTGCCGCCTCATAGAAGGTCTCGAAGTAGTCCGAGGCATACCTCGTGTTGCCATCCCACGGATCCGCACTGTCCACAGACCCGCCGACCAGCCATCGCACGTCCTTGAGGATGGACCGCACGTACTCCTCGTCCTCCTTCACTGGGTTGGTATCGTCGAACCTCATGTTCGTCCGCCCCCCGTACTCCTTCGCCACGCCGAAGTTGAGGCAGATTGACTTGGCATGGCCGATGTGGAGGTAGCCGTTGGGCTCAGGGGGGAAGCGCGTGCGCACGAGGCTGTGCTTCTTCTCTGCGAGGTCCCTCTCTATCATGTTGGAGATGAAGTGCTTTCGGAAGCTCCCAGCAGACGCCTCCTCCGCAGGAGCTGGCTTCGGAGCCGCCACGGTGCTCTCGGGGGCCTTAGCGGCGGGGGCCTTCTCCTCCTTGTGTCCCGTGACGGGTGGAGCAGGAGTCGTGCTCTTGACGGGAGAGGGAGTGGAGGAGCTGGAGTAAAATCCCCTCCTCCACACTCCTCGATCATCGTAGCACCCTCGCTGCCAAACGACGTCGTCCTGCTGCTGGCGAGGTAAGGAACGACCGCAAGAGCAGAGGGGGACATAACACCTGCATCCTGAGAGCGCTGAGCCGGATTGATCTCGTTGAAACCAGCGGCATTCTGAGCGAGCAGGTGACGAACAAGGTTGAAGGGGGGGAGGGGGGGGGGCAAGAGGAGGAGGAGGAGGAGTGTTCTGTTTCACCTGAAGATGTTGCCCTCCGAGCTTCTTTCCGTCCTCTTCAGAGGGATCTGACAGGCACGAGAGTCAGCGATCGCATGATTCATGCACTGCAGGACGATGATGTCGGGAGTGAGATATTACATTCGATCTCAAACCGTTGTAGGCGTTGAACGCAAAGGCAAAACCAGTTGAACGCACCCTGAAACTCCATACGTGAGCGGCCAAAGGAACAAGATCGTACTGTTGTGATGATCAAGGAATATGGTGCGAGGAGGGTAGAGGTGAAGGTTCAGCATAACAAGAACATGAAGATGTTCAAAGGCAGGTCAAGAAGATCCTCGACACACAAACACTTCATCTGACAGCAAGCACGCTGAAATCGGATTCTTCCCAGCGCCCAGCATGCAACTGGCGCGTTCACTCTGAAGGACATGCAAGGCGAGCTCGGGAGACATGGTTTGGGACGGTTCGACCTTCCGCTCTGTCTCTGCATGCTGCTCATGATCGGCGAGGCTGTCGCTGCTGCCGTCGCTATGAGAGCCATGGCGGTCCGGAGCGCTACCATGCGGCCGCCTACCGCCTTTATGGGTGGAGCAGTAGGGGTGCGGGGGTAGATACGAACTTCATGAGTTCGGTACTGATCGGAGGGTAGGGGTAGTCTGATCACCGGTGGTAAGGAAGGTCAAAATGAGGGATGGGGGTAGTTTAGCGCAGTGTAGTGGTAGTGAGTTTGAGCCTGCCTCAGAGTCCGCCTCAGAGCAAGGTGGTATGTCATTGAGGGGATGTGGTCCAGTCTTTGTGCGATGCAGCGGCTCTCTCGTTGTGCTTGGGCTCGGGTCGCCGCCAGCTTGCCATGCCGGCATGCCGGTGAGAGCAGGTCGATGCATGTCCCTTCCATGAGGTTGTCTTGCTGTGTGCGTTGCTCAGCGTTGTGATGGGTTGTGATGCTGTCGCACAGGGAGATAACAAGCATCGAGAACATCGCGGTGATAGGAGGGGGTTCCATAGGCAGCCTGCTATCGGGCAGGATTGCTGCTGTCAGCAGAATGAGAGACCGAGTATGGCTGCTGACGGGCTCGAGCGAACATGCTTCGGTTCATCCATCCATGCTTGTTTGGGATGGGTGACGACCTTTCCAGGCCGTGAAGGCAGTACGAGGAATCGTTGTCAAGGAGGAGGGGACAGTGGGTACGAAGACGATGATGGGTCAAGTCCGAGTCGCAGAGTCCTTGTCAGAGGTAGAGGACCTGAAGAGAGAATCTCAGTCTCTTTACGGGTTCGGCAAACCCAGCATAGTCTTCATCGCTGTGAAACAAGCAGGGCTGCGCAAAGCAGCCGAGCAGGCAGCAAGAGTTCTGTCAGGCTCACACGGGAGCCTTTGTATCGCTGTGATGAATGGTGTTGGGCACATGGAAGTTATTCACAAGGCGTTGAGGTTTGGCACTGTTTGCCATGCCAGATCGAACTCGATCTCTTGACTTCAGTCATTCCCAGGTACCATGATGTCTCTACAACATTGATCCAAGGGATTTATTCTGGAGGAGCATACATGATGGAGCCGGGTGTAGTCGCGCATGCAGGAAGAGGGACACTGGACGTGTGTGAATATGGATCCATCGACACCGTCAGCTCTAGCCTTCTGGAGCAGGTCTCTTCGTCGATGATGTCACAAGGAGGTTCCGCAAAAGTTTACCGCTTCACTCCAGGCTGTGCAGCTACTGAATGACAGCGGGATACCAACTCAGATCTGTCAAGACATCCTGCAGGTTGAGCGAATGACTCTGTGAGATCAATCTTGGCGGTCACACTGCTGAGCAGCGAACATGGAGAAAAGTTTGTGTCAATGCGTCGGTATCGTGATTTCCCTCTCCCTCATTGATGCACGTGACTTTGGCTTATCTCCAGATCAATGCTCTGACAGTATGCTGCGTTCAATCTCTGTTGGCTACGTGAAGCAAACTTCTCCGCAGACAATCCTGGGAGAGAAGAACGGCTTCCTGTTAGAAAATGAAGAATCCTGCGAACTCATTCGAGGTGACAACCCATCGTTCACATTGTGAAGGTTGAGCGGCACAGCAGACATAGCCAAGGAGGGCTTCCAGGTGGCATGTGCAGTGCTTGAACGAGAGAAGGGGGCTGATTCACAGGAGCTGAGGGAGTTCGTCGAAGAAGGATGGGTTGGATTGCTTGTTGCCTGTCTTTGGCAGAATAGTGACGTTGGTCGTGCGGAGCAGGAGACATGTGCGAACCTTGCGATGAATGTAGCGCGGGATACTTGTAAGAACACAAGCAGCATGCTGGCAGATGTATGGAACTTCATGCCGGGATCCGATCGACTTTATAATTCATTTTCTCAACAGATGCTTAAAGGGAGAATAACGGAGATCGAAGCGATCAATGGCATGATTGTCAATGAAGGCCTCAAGCATGGCATCGCAACTCCCGTCAACCTGACGCTCCTGCGGTTGATTCGTTGCATGGAGAAACGGAACCAGCAGAATTCGCCTTGAGTCCTCAACATCTAGAGCGAGTTTGGAGGCGGCGTTCCAAGTCAACTAATTGCACAGGCTCTCGTCTCAACATAAACAATTTGTACAGTCACAGTCTGCTTGTGTCATCAAGGCAGGACGTCAGGTTTCTTAAAGCCTTGGGACCGGAGGCGATACTCCTGACTTCCTCTCGATGGCTATCTGTGGGGGTTTGATCCCGCCTAGCTCAAGCATTGTCACTGATGTTTTCATGTTGCTTGTTGTACATCCTCGTTGATCTGTTTGCACGATCTCGACATCATATCTTCACTTGTTACCTCTACCACTCATCTTCACTCTGGTATCCACTTGTTTTCTTCACCTGTTCTTGATTTTCTTGACTACCCCACCCCTCCATTCCTTTCTGGACTGTATACAACCCCTACCTCCTCATTCCCATATCACCACCCCTAATCATTATAAACACCCACGACATGCGTCTGTACCCCTACCCCTCACATTCATCCATTGGACCTGGCCTGGTTCATGTCGGGGTGGTATGACCCCCATGGGGATCGACCACTGGGGGGGTAAATGACTGCCTTGTATCAGGGGTACAAGGCAGTCATTTACCCCCCCCCACGTGGTACTGGTGTAGGAAGGTAGGGTGGGTGGGGCGAGGTAGGGTGTGTGGAGGAGAGGAGCCGATGGCGGCTGTGGAAGGCGCAGGTCCGTCGAAGGAGGAGGGCCGGTAACGAGCCAAGGCAGCGGGGCAGAGGGCAAGACTGTTGAAGGAGGAGGCCTGCGTTGAAGGCGCAGACGCGTTGGAAGGGTTTCCGTGGTGATACTGAGCAAGAGACAGTCCCAGGAAGTACATCTTGATACCTGAGGTTGAGCAGGTTTGTGAGTTCGCCCCGACTTGTTTCATGCTGACACCGATCATGGGCACGGCAGGTAACCATGTCGTACACTTCGCGCTCAGAACAGCGTCAGCTGGAACGAGCCATGAAGGAGAGCAGGGAGGAAATGGAGAAACAAGGCAAGAAAGCCGAGCCGGCGCCGTCGGCACCTACACCAGGGAGGAAAGCTGGGAAGGTTAAAGTGACCATGGTCTGCACACCTAGTCTCTGAACTTGAATGTTTCAGACCTTGCCGAAGCAAGCAGCTCAGGCGAGAACTCCTGTCGGTAAAAAGTCGGTGCCTTCGTCTGGGAAGAAGCGAGCAAGGAAGGCGGACAGCAGCAGCAGCAGCAGCAGCTCTTCAGGGAGCGAGGACGAGTCACCTGTAATACCAGACTCTCGTGCTCTTGTCTTGACAGTCACGTGACGGGGGGGCAGGCCCAGGAGAGCTCGAGCTCGAGCGATTCCGAGGTAGAGACGAAGAAGACGATGCCGGTCAAGAAGCGAGGCCGCGCGGCCGCTGCTCCTGTGGCACGCGACAGCGAGTCTTCCTCGGAGTTCGAAGACGAGTATGACGAGGAGTTCTTCAAGAACGAGGACGACAGGAAGTGGATGATGAGCTTGAACGAGTTGGAGCGTGAGGCCATCATCTCAGAGCGTCGAGATCAGCAGACCCTTGCTAAGGAAGCCTGGATGGTACGGCACAAGAAGAAGAAAGAGGGCTTGAACCAAGCTCCTGCTGCCAGTGCTTCCAACTCCCAGGGCATACGTGAGCCCCACGTTCCATGCTCGTCACAGGACTGAGCAAGTTGCAGGGTCGCGAAGGGACGTGAAGCCAGTCGATGACAAGAAGCAGCAGAAGAAGGCAGCTCTTGAGGACATGGAGGTTCGCAAGACTCAAGACCAGTCGAAGAAGGCCAGGCTCAAGGTTGTGGAAGATGATGGCGACGACGAGGAGAGGTCTCCTCGAGGTCATGAGCGAGAAAAGCAGAGGGAAGAACCACACTTCGAGAAGACTGTGAAGCCAAGGTGTCGCTCTGTGCTTGTTGCCCATAGTACGAGGTTGACTTGATTGGAAGGCATCGTCAGATTCAAGAAGAATTCCGTGATTATCCTCGAGTTGCCTACGACAAGGTCGAGGCAGCCCGTGTGTCCCGCGACAGGCTCCTTGAGTACGTCAAGTGAGTTCGTGAAAATCTGTGTTGTGATGGCCACTGAATGATTTTGACAGTGAACCATTCTTCGGTGAATTTGTTCAGGGACTGTTTGTTCGCGTCAATCTGGGAGAAAACAATCTGGGAGAGACACGATACATCCTCGGCCAAATCATAGGGTTGAAGGAAGTGGACAAGAAGTACGAAGGTGTTTGCTCCAAGACGAAGCGAAAAATTCCTTTGCAGAAGGTCCTTTGTGTGACGCATGCTGGTCAACAGAAGAAGTTTCAGATGACGCTTGTCTCCAACAAACCCTTCCTGAACTCCGAGGTAGACAAATGGTGCAAAGACGTCTCGATCGAGCGCGAGAAACTCCCGACTGACGACGAGCTGGACGAGCTGAAGGCCAAGTTGGAGAAGCGATGGAAGGAGGAGTTCAGATATGATCAGGGTGTTGTCGAGCAGATCCTGCAAGAGAAACGGAAGAAAGGAAGTACGTCAGGCAACGTTGCTCTGAATAAGCTCTGCCTTCACGATGAGATGGAGGAGGCTTGGGAGGATTACAAGCAGCTCACCGACGCGGATCCAGATAGCAAGGACAAGGCTTATCAACGTTGGGAAGATCTTAGAGAGAAGGTGAACGAGCTAGAAAGGAAGGAGAAGGAGCAGCAAGAATCTGCGCAGCAAGGATACAAGAGTGTGAACAAGATCAACCAGAGGAACCACCTTGCGAACCGAACAGTTTCAAAGAAGCTAGAGTCATCGAGGAACATCACATGTACAAGACACTACCAACAGACCGTTTACTTTCAGTTTGGAGGGAAGGGCGAGGACGCTGACGCCCGCAAGATCGCTGAGGACGATCGCTTCAAGGGAGAGTCGCTCAACACCACAGAACCAGCAAAGAACGGGCTGAATGTTGAGGCTGAGATCGACGACGATGACGAGGAGGAGCGTCTTCTGCTGAGCAAGAAGTCTTCTGCTTCGTCCTCGGATGCCTCCACCTCTTCCCACTCGCTGATCAAGCAAGCGCATGCTGCTGAGCAGCTCGACCTTGAGGTCCGCCTGCTGCAGGACTGCTTGCCGCCCCTGAATTTCTCGCAGATCGACATGAGCGCTCCGAAGAAGCTAGATGAGGCCCCTATGCTCTTTCGCTCAGTCAATCCTCTAAAGCCTGTGGACAACATCAAGGTCTCCCCTCGTTCCCTGGCCTGCGTCTTCGCATCCGTCCCTTCCCTGCTCTTGGCATCCGTCTCTTTCCCTCCCTGCTCTTCTCTTCCGCTCCTTCCCCTCTTTTGTTCATTTGAACCTTTTCTGTTGACTCGAATCTCTATAGGTCAGCTCCGGGAGTGGGAAGAAACTCTCTCTGGAAGACTACAAGCGGCGTCTGCAGAAGAACTAGAAGCTGGAGGGAGGGATGGAGGAATGGGAGGAAGCCGCGCCTGACGATACCTGGAGGAGTCGGGCGCACTACATGATGTCACTTTGAACCCTTTTTTCTTCGTTGTCTGACATTTGGTTATTACGATCAAAAATGAAAAAAATCATCTTTTTCCGATTGACTTGCTATGTACGTTGCTTCTTACAATTACATGTCCTAGAGCTCTTTCCGCCACAGAGTGATCTCCTGCTGCTTGAAGTACCGACGATCCTCCTCGTCCACTAGCACGAGGTTGAGGTAGTACCTGCAGCGATCTCATTTCTCCTCTCCCCCTCCTCCCCTTGGTCCCTGCAACTCTCACAGCCTGCCCCTCTACCTCGTTTTCACCCCCCTCCACCCCCACCCCCGTCCCTCTCCCCCCCCCTCTCTTCTTCCATCCCTCCCTCCCTCCATCCCTCCCTTTCCTCTTCTCCTCCGAGCACTCACTTCACGCTGAACTTGTTATTCACGTTACGGTAGGTGGGAGTGAGGTCAAACCCGGACAGGAACAGCCGGACCGGAACCTGCGGCAGCCGTCTTTAGTGTCGAGTCAAGGCTGCGAGTGCCCAACGTACCGACTCGCCTCGCACAGGAGCTCCGTCCATGATCTCGAACCTGCAGGAGAAGTGAGGAGCCGCAAGAGGGTTTTGAGCAGAGGGGAAACAGGGAAGTACGAGCAGAGGCAGGAGTGTCGATTATCAAGGAGAAACTTAGTCTTGGGATGAGGAGGAGCAGGTGGAGAGGAAGGGATGGGGAGGAGATGAGTGGATACTTAGTGATAGTCTCGCTCTCGTTGTACAGGTCAGAGCCTGAGCCTGTCGACTCGCGTTTCCTGATCTCGATTTCCATGTGCTTGATCTTTAGACGAACCTGCAGAACTTGTTAGTCTTGGCACTTTGTCAGTCCGTCTTCAGACCAAGAGGAAATAAATCTTTCCGATGACAACGTCCTGGACAGCATGTGGGTCAGGATGGGTTGGAACAGCAAGCATGGACGGGTAGGAGGAGAGATGTGGGAGGTGTGGGATATGGGAAGCGAGACGAAGCAAAAATGTACGAGGACGAGGACGAGGACGAGGACACAGGAGGAGATCTCAAACCTTTAAGTGATACTTGGAGCGGTTGTACTCGAACTCGATGTGCAGGCAATCTTCGATTCCGACCTCCATCTTGATGCTATTGTTGATCTCAGGCTGCAAAACGTCAGGGTCCCTGAAAGTACTCGTTCGACCTTACCGGCTGATGGAACCAAGCGATGGGAAAAGTCGGCCAAGAAGCAAAAGTCAGTCAGTCTTCATCTCATGCTCCCCCCTCTGCTCTCCTCCAACCCCCGCATGCCAAGTCGTGCAATTATCTCCCAGCCCTCTCACCATCGTCTGTACGTTCTTAACCCAGATATCCTGCTCGAACACAACATTGGGGCTACCCAGGGAAACGATTCAGTCGAGAGGAGCAGGGAGGCGGGAGAGGCACCTGTACTGCCTGGCGACAGTGACTCGGAGAAAATATCTCAGCTTCACGTTGATCCCATTGTAACTATCGTACTGTGACATTCCGATCAGCAAGGGTAGACCAGGGCATAGACAGCAACGTCATCACAGCGTGACACGATACACCACAGGTCAGATAATCCTCCTCCTCCTCCTCCTCCTCCTCAACAACAACAACAACAACATCAACATCATCATCATCATCAGCAGCAGCACCATCACCATCACCATCACCACCTCTGCCGTCTCACCTGCTTGTCTACACTAGCAAAGTCGAACTGATACACTTTCGTCTGCGTTAATTCGCCCGGAGCGTCCAAATCGCGCACAAGATTCGTAAACTCGTGATAATTTCCATAGAACATCTCGATCATGCCGATGAATTCTATCTTGACCCCCATGTGCTCGAGCCTCTTCCCCGGGTCCAGTTTCAACGTCACCTCTCCCGCCACAGGATCCTTGTCGGTGAAAACCAGCACCTGCTCCTGCCACCAGCCTGCTTAGCGACCGAGACAAGGAAGGGCCCTCTGCATGCAACAAGGTTCACCTGCTGACCATCCTTGTACGATGTCACTCGCTTGCGCGAGCTCTCGTCCGAGAACGTAATCGAGGGAGTGCACGCTGGTCCCAACCCTACAAGAGCCTGCAAGCGACTGGTCAGCCGGCACAGGACGAGGTTCGTCGTCTCGACCCACCGAAGCTCTTGAGAGGAGCTTATCCATACTAGCAAGCCAACGTGAAGCTGCTGAAATGTCAGCAGGCCAACAAGAACGTTCGTCCCTTTTTTAAAATCATGTGTTCCCTCCTACATGAACCACCTGCAACTCGGCTGATCGCACCATGAATCTCTGATGATGTACTTCATGCCTGGATCGTTCGGAAACATGAATTCTTCCTCGCCTGGCCTACTGCTTTCCTGCATCCCCCCGCTCAAAGGAACATGAGCGAACTCCCTGCTGATTCTTCATCTACCACTCCTCTCCTCCTCCTCCTCTCCTCCTCTCCTCCTCCTCCTCCTCCTCTCATCCTCCTCCTCCTCCTCCTCTCCTCCTCCTCTCCTCCTCCTCTCCTCCTCCTCTCCCCCTCCTCTCCTCCTCCTTTCCTCCTCCTTTGTCTTCACCCCCTCCACCGCCATCCTCGCCTCGATGACACAGCAGATACCCGTTACAGAAACCGTATGTAACGGCTATGTACAATCCTATAACGAGAATGTAAAAATAAACGGTTTGTAACGATCCATCACTGCAATGTTGATGAGTCTCATGGCGATAGGGATGGCGGCGACGATGTCGGGAGGAGCGGGTCAGCGAGGTGAGAGGAGGAGGAGGAGGAGGAGGAGGAGGAGGAGGAGGAGGAGGAGGAGGAGGAGGAGGAGGAGGAGATGAACATGCAGGGAGCAAGATGTAGAAGAGGAGAGCAAGCGTAAGTAAGTAGCAGAGTGGTGAGATCCACAAGAGGGTTGGGTACAAAAAGATACTCAGTTATCATGCAAGAGAAGCACAGCACGTCGACATGCATGTGAATATGGACGAGAGTGAAGAGTTGAGGACTGGAGACGAAGAAGATGCGAGAGACGAAGAGGATTATGTAGACCATGCCTTGGCCAAGCCAAGATGGCGGATAGAGTTGAAGTTGATTTCGCTCGCAGCGGCACTCACGATGGCGAGGGGGGCGACGGCGACGTCTCAGGCCGATAGCTCTCAGGTCAGCATAGAATCTTCCACAGCCTCGGGTGTTCATCGCTGGTCATGAAGGGGAAGAAAAGAATCTTCGTCTGTGTGGAGCTCTCCGACTCAGACGTGGACGCGGTGGCCCGCACCATCGAGCTGCTGCAGTGCCAGCATCCCTGGAAGCAGCTGAGGAACCACACGCGGTGGGTGAACCCCAGGAGCTCCCACCTGACCCTGCGCTTCCTCGGAGACATGGGGGACGAGGAGATCGAAACACTGAGGTCCAAGCTCGACCTGGAGCTGGCAGCACTTGGGAACCTGGAGCCCTTCCCTCTTGCAGTAAGTCATGGCTTCCGGGGAGAGCGTGGCATGAGAAGGCTGTGCAGGCTGCGTCTCTTGGGACCTTCCAGCGGAAGGCCTGCCGTCTGTGCTGTGGCTGGGGCTGACGAACGAGACGACGAAGAAACTGCAGATGGTGGAGAGATGCGTGAGAAGGTGAGCGAGGGCGTGTGCGGGGAGGAGTCTTGTGGAGGAGGAGGAGGTGGTGGTGGTGAAGGAGGAGGAAGTGGTTGTGATTGAGGAGGAGGAGGAGGAGGTGGTGGTGGCGGCGGCGGCGGTTGTGGTGGTGGTGGAAGAGGAGGAGGAGGGGGAGGAGGAGGAGGAGGAGGAGGGGAAGCATGAAGAAGTGATGGTGAAAAGGTAAAGATAAGATTGAGGATGGAGGGAGAGTGGGGGAAGGAGATGGTTGTGGTTGTGGAGAGAGGAAGTGAGTATGTGTCTGCAGGGCAGCAGGCGGTGAGGGCGAGGAAAGGTTCTCTCCGCACATCACCCTCGCGAGATTTTCCTTCAAGGGTAGGAGACGAAGGCTCCATGCGCAGGACCTGAGCTCCTGCCGCCAGGGAGGGAGCAGGATGGGCGGACGCTTCTTCGGAAGCTCCGCACGAGCAGCGGGGAAGGCGGCCAGCAGCAAGAAGACTTCTCGAAGCTCATCAGCGGGAAGGATGGCGCGATCTTGGACTACGACGTATGATGACGATGACGATGATAGACGATGACGATTATGATGAGAGGGAGGAGGGAGGAGGGAGGAAGGGGGGGGGGGGGGGGAGGGAAGGGTATGATGATGATGATGATGATGATGATGATGATGATGATGATGATGATGATGATGATGATGAGTTTCACAGGTTGGTTTGATGGGCGTCGTTGATAGAGTTTGCATTATGCAATCAGAACTCTCGCGAGAAGGAGCCAAGTGAGTTGGAGTGTATCCTCTCCTCCCCACCTTAGCTCTACCGCAGGTACACCCCACTGCACATCTTGAGGTGGAAGGGCGCTGCCGATGCGGACGGAAGGGAAGCAGGAGGGGGGAGAGAGGCAGCAGCGTCTTCCTCCCTCCCTCCTACTCCACCCGACTGATGGACGAGATGGTTGCCGGCATGAAGCTCTCGGCTCCTCGCAGAGGCTGCCAGACCTGCAGGCAAAGTCTCAGCAAGAGCGTTGCTGCTCTCCAGCTCCGCCACTCACCGTGTCGACGAGCTCCCGCATGTCCATCCTCCTCCTCATCAGGCCCTGCACGCTCTTCTTCCCCTCCCTGCCACCTCAGTCACAGGACGCCCCCAGCAGGACGCCAGCAGCAGCTCACCCGTCCGTGACTGACTTCATGTCTCCTCCCACGTACAGGAAGCCGCCGGAATAGAGCATGCTGTGCACGTTTCCTTCCACCGCCGCCGCGAGCTCCTTCCAGCCCATGAAGACGCCTCCCTGCATGGGAGGATGAGCTGGGGAACATGAGAGGAGGAGGGAGGCCGCTACCTGGATGACAGTCTTGGCCATGGACAGGATCTTGAGGTTGCCGGCTCCTGTATGCCGCTGTCAGAGGGAGGAGAGAGGAGGAGGGGGAGGACTTACGCTGGAAGTCTCCTCCGATGTAGATGTTGTTGCCGTCGGTGACGACTGTAAAGTAAACCTCACATGAGCGACTGCTGCCGACCTCCCTTGCACTTGCCTGCCCGGACAGTCTGGTCGAACTCTCCCAAGCTCAGCCACTTCCCAGCCGTAAAGTCCCAGCGCACGACATTGGAGAGGATCGTATCCCCTGCTCAGGCGCCGTTCAGTCAGCTCGCACTCACTCTCTCCCCAGCTGGAGTCTACCTGAACGGTAGATCGTCCCGACAACCACGAGGCCGACGTCAGCGGAGTAGGACATGTCGTTAACCTCTGCTGCCTGCAGCCCTCCTCCTATCGCCGACCACCCCTGAGCCCCCGTCAGCATCCAGCATCCATCTATCCCCCTCTCTGACGTTGCGCCTCCCTTCCTCCGCCTTTCCTCCTCCTCCTCCACCTCCTCCTCGTCCTTCTCTTTCCCCCCCTCCTCTTCCTCCTCCTTCTCGTCCTTCTCGTTCTCGTTCTCCTGCTCCTCCTCCTCACCAGTCCATCAAACACGGCAATGTTCTGCATTGTCGTATCTCCGATGCTGTTGAATCTCCCGCCCACGTAGAGGTTGTCTCCAACCGTCACGCTGCCAGCATTTCTAAATTCTCCTCCTCCCTTCCTACCCAGCATTACCTGCAGAAAACAACACCATTCACCGCTCTCCCTCCTATGAGGCTCCAGGAAGTTCCGTTCCAGAACCCGAGCCCTCCACTCTGCAAGCCGTCGCTGACTGACGTCTGCTCCTGTTGTCAACGCTGGATTTTGACAGGGGAGAGGAGAAGCGAAGAGAGGAAAGGAGGGGAGGGGAGGGGAGAGGACCAAGGAAGGACGAAGAGGAGGGAAGATGGTAGGAGAGGTTAAAGAAAGGAAGGGAGAGGGAAGGGAGAGGGAAGGGGAAGGGAGGAGAAACCTGCTGGCGGAATATGCGGGAGAACGCTCCTCCGGCAGCGATGCCGTTCTTGTACTTGCTGAGGGAGTAGACCGGGCCGTTCAGCCCTCCTCCCACTGGGAAGTGACGGACCCCATCCCACATCACCTGCAGCTGGGGTCAGGGATCCTGCCTCCTTGCAGCCACGTCACAGACCAGGTACGAAGTCTGTCTAGACTCCGAACGGAAGGTACCTCCGTACATCACCTTGCCCTGGAAGAACTCCAGAGCTCTGCCAGGTGGAGGTCAGGTGGGCAGGAGAGAGAGAGAGTGCGAGGCGGGGAGGGATGGAAGGGGGGGGGGAAGGGAGGGGGGGCAGTACCTGACGACGCCCCTCTGGCCCAGCAGGTTGCTGGCAGAGACTTCACGCTCGGCTGCTGGACAGAAGGTGTGGGAGGAGTTGCAAGAGGCAGCCGGGGGCGAGAGGCCCGGGCCGAGGGCGAGGAGGGTCATGGTGTGGTTGGCCGACGCCTCCAGGAAGCTTCCTCCAAACATGAGGTCGGCATGCACCACCCCCTCCGAATAGGTGAAGCTCCTGCCTTCCCCGCGGTAGATGACTACTCCCAGGGGGTTGGAGGAGGAGAAGGAGGGGAGGGAGACGGTCACGGGCATCCTCCCCGGCATGGACCCGTTGGGTGCGATGCAGGTGATCATGCTGCTGGACGCGATGCGAAGGTCCAGGCACAGCTCCCTTCCCACGTAGACCAGCGCCTGCCGGTCCTCGAAGTTGACGTAGGGGGCCGCGTCAGCAGGGAGGGAGTCAAGGAAGTTGTTGCCGATAATGGTCATGGTCCAGCCCTGGGAGCTCCTCCCTACGCAGGGGAAGATGGAAGTGACGAGGGGCATACCGAAGACTTTCAGCCGCATGTCCACCGCAGCGCTCTCGTTCCTCCCTCCCCTCTGCGTTCCGCCGGAGTCCGCGAGCACGATGCTCATGTTGAGGGTGCCTTGGTGGTTTTGCGAGAGGTTCAGATGGAGGGAGCCTGTGTCACCCGATGAGATGGTGAAGAGGTTGAGGCGTGAAAGGGGGGGAGGAGAAGAGAAGGGGAAGAAGAGCGACTGAGAGGAGGCAAGCAAGCAGGAGGGACGAGGAGGAGGAGGAGCGGGAGGGAACAGGCAGGCATCAAACCTTCGGGAGTGATGTGCGGCAACGATCCAAGGAGAAGAGGAGTGTAGTGCAGGTTGGCGATGACGAAGGTCAAGTTCTGCCACAACTCATTCGCTGGCCCCACCTGACAACAGAGAACAGTCAACGGGCGAGCATGATGACAGGAAGGAGGGGAGAGAACAGGAGGAGGGGAGGACAGCGGCTGACACGCCTCTCAGACAGAGGACATGCTGCGCTGGTTGGGCTGAAAGACCCACCGAAATGTTGGTGAAAACTTCATCGACGACGAGGTCCTGCCGGTCGGACAGGACGGCGACCAGGGGAGAGACGGCGGCGCTGGGAGGGTTGTTGACAGGGAGGACGATGATATCAAGAGAGTGGGAGGCCTCGGCAGACTTGCTGGCATCGAATCGGTTCTGCGATCGCAGCAGGAATGTCACGGAGGAGACGCCGTACTGGTAGGGAGCCAGGACGAAGGTCAGACTGCCTGACAGCCCCTGGAGAGCGATGACAGGGCATCCAGTGCAGGATGAGGATGTCGGGGACGAGTCAGAGAGGAAAAGCTCCTTCCGTGTGACGCTGGTCACTACCACAGTGAGGACGTTGGCCGTCTGCTGATCGAGCCCCCCGTCGGCAAACTGGAAGAAGCCCGTGTAGTTGTGTACCAGAGCCGCCGCCACCTCGTCCACGATCAGGTAACTCTCAGCTAGGTCGGCAAGGGGAGGGAGGACGACGGGCGGGACTGAGACGTTCTGCTCGATGACGACGGGCGTTGTGATCGCAGGAGGCTGCACGACTACCTCCGGCTTCGCCACCACCTGCCCGATCTGAACCCGGAACGAGAACGTCGCCGTGTCCAGCCCCCCCCGTGCCCTCCCCCCGTTGTCAACGATATTGAAGGTCAGGACGAAGGATCCGAAGCTGCCTGGGTCGAAGTCCACGTGAAGGAACCCGTTGTCGTAGTAGAAGGACTTGACCACCCCCCTGTCCTCCTCGCACACCTCCACAGCCACCGTCGTGTTCCCCACCCCCATCATCTCCGTCCGGCAGCGCGTCACGTTCGCCATCTCCATCCTGTACCAGCACGTGAAGCCCTCCTTCTCCTTGGTAAGGTTGCAGAAGGGTCCGGCCTGATACCCGCCGGGCCCAAGGGAGTTGGATGACGGATGAGTGAGGCCGGACGAGAGGACCTTGTTGAAGCAGGTATTCAAGCTCCCCAGGCACATGTTGGGTACTGAGCATGCTTGCGGGATATCGTCAGGATACCAACTCAGGCAGGAGAGGACGTGCTGGTCGAACGGCTGACCCTGGAGGATTGAGAAGGAGCTCTGCTGGAGTATGTAGGAGGGGGGGTCGTTAACAGGGAGAGAGCGGAGGATGAAGGATGCGGGATGAGACTCCCGGAACTCAGCTGGGATGTTGTCGTCGTCGATGACTAGCTGGATCTGGACCGAGCACTCGCCGTACACGTTGGGGCTCCACTGGAAGGAAGTGACCCCGTAGTACCTCCCGTCCGGTCGCTTGAGAGTGATGAAGGTGGGCAGCTGTGCGAAGACGTCGGTTGCCGGCCTCGTCACCCCGACGATGCTGCACGTGATGTTCTGCATCAGCTGCCACTGCGCGACCTTGGGGCTCTGCATCCACCGGACGCCGCTGGCGAAGTCGACGACCTTGAGACCGGCGTCCTCGTTAACCACCACGTCCATGAGCTGGAACATCGGCTTAAAGTTCGCTGACAGCAGCGTCAGCTGCGCCGTCTGCGTGATGTTGGAGGAGTCTGAACTGATCGCAAGCGTCTGCTCCCCTCCCCAGCTGGACTTCACATTAAAGGACAGCTTGCCGTCCTTGTCGATAGCTGGGGGGCTGGTGGCGATGGCGTTCTGATCACCCAGGAAGGAGGCAGAAAAGGAGGAGGAGCGACAGATGGGAGGCACGAGCTCGTGGACAACGGAGAGCGGAGGGATGGTCCCACAGGGCAGGTTGAAGCGAGGAGGCCGTGAGCGGACAAGGAGGGAGCGGAAGCAGGTCGTTACCAGCCGCTCCTTGGTGTAGTTGACCAAGTCCATGACGGTTGACTGCAGGAGCCTCCTCGCAGTTGGGGAGCTGCAATTCTCCAGCGTCTCGTTACAAGGAAGAGACGAGTTTGACGTGCTGTTGAGCTGACTCGAGCTGGAGTTGCTGGTGCTGTTGGAATCCACTGTGCCGTTAAAGCTCGTGGCGTTTGTGACGTTGGTCCCGTTGGTGCTGTTGAGAACGATCCTCCACGTCTCCATCTGCAGCTGATCGGTCACGATCTCTTCGTAGCATTGCGTGTCTGACAGCTCCATCCGCACGGCCCCTGCCAGCCCGACGATCCCCTCACTGACTGACGCGTTGAGCCGCGACAGCTGCAGCGGCTGCTCGCTCCAAGTCTGCACCCAAGTGAGGTTTGACACGACGCGGCTGGAGGAGTCGAGGACGTCCTGAACTTTGACGTGCACGAGGGTCCGGGCGGTCGGGCTGACCGCAAACACGTTCCCTTGGTTGTCAATGTTGACAACTGAGACCCCTTGGAGGCCCTTGAGTGTGGAGAAGTCAAATTCGTACATGACGAGCCCTGTGGTTAGGCTGGACAGGCACATCAGGCTGAGAGCTGGCGAGGGCTGGACGATCGTGGCGGACAGCAGCAGGCCAGCTGGCACCTTGAGGTGCGCTTCGTGGATTCTCCTCTCCGAGGACGGGACATCCGATCCGAACAGTCCCCTGTACTGGTCGTCGGTGATTGACATGAGCGCAGAGAACTTCGAAGTCGCCTTGTCCCATTGGAGGACGTGTACGAACGAGCTGCCCTCGTCCTCGCTGTAGGCTGGCGGGACGTGCGCGAGGGCCAGGTAGACGTCGCCGCGCTGGTGGAAGCAGACAAGGCTCGACGAGGCCTCTGGCAGCGCCTGAAACTCCACGAGCTGATCCTGCTCCCACCTGTATAGGGGCGACGACTGAGCCGACGACGCCGACTGGACACTTGCGAACCCAACGAGTAGAAGTGACCCCGTCGGGCCCTGGACCGTACAGGAAGTGATGTCCGTTACCCCTGTAACTGGCAACCTGTGCACCAACCGGAACAGCCCGGCCTTCTCCCTTAGGAAGGGGTTCCAGTCTTGTTGGAACCACTCCCACACCGACGAAAGCCCGTCAGTCCGCTGGTTGTCGTCCTGGTAGGAGTTGCCGTACACTATGAGGTGCCTGAGGGTGCCCGAGGGGGCAGAGACGTTCAAATGAAGAACGGCAGACGCGCTGGACGTTGCGATGGGCTGGAAGAAGTCGAAGCCTAACATGTCCACCGTCTTGCCGCTCTCCAGACTCCTCCTCCCGTCGTTGTTCCACCGGAACACCGCAGACAACCACTCGCTGCCGACCGGCAGATGCTGAGGACGCAGGAAAGCGGCGGCCAGGAAGGGGATGCCGTCGATGGTGAAAGTGCTCAGGCGCTGGGAAGAAGAGGTGAGATGAGGAGAATGAAAGCAGAAGATGAAGAGAATTTGATCACCATGTTCAGAACCGTTGAGTTGCACGTGAAACTCTGGTTGGGCAAGACCTCAAAGTCGTACATCCAAGCCCACGGCCGCGAGTCCTGCCATCGCACGAGAAGAATCTATCAGCAAGGATGCAGTGACGTGGATCGTTGGCACCGAAGAAGCGTAGCATGGAGGATACTCTTGCGATGATATCGCTGCCGCCGGCTCACAGGTGGGGCAGGTGTGTACCACCTTGAAGTTGTTCCCGTCGTAGAGGCTGCTTTGAGGAAGAAGCTTCGTGTCAACAACCTGGAAGAATACGAACATCTGCTCCTGCACATCCCAGAGGTACACGTTGATCCCTCCGGCAGCATCGTAGGCCGACCTCAGGTCCGGCCTCAAGTCAGCGACAGCCAGTAGGCTCGAGTCAACTTGCTGCCCTCTGGTCGGCACTGTGAAGAACACCTTGGGGAGCAAGTCAGGAGAGGCTTGACTCGGGTCAGTTTCGTCTCACCACGTCCGTCGGGTGGCTTAGGTGGGTCAGATCCTGCAAGAAGACGAACTGCTCGACTTGTATGTCCCACTTGTAGATCTCGACGCTGCCTGGCTGCATAATGTCGCTGCTGTCCGACCCGACCACCACAGCCAGCATCAACTCGCCGTTGACGCGGAACTCCCTAGTCATGCGGGTGAAGTTCATGCTGGAGTCGTGCAGGTCGAACATCCGCGGGCTGCCAGACGAGCTGGTCGTCAGCTGGAGGGCGAGGTGGGGGTTGTGCGGATGTACCTGGCATCTCTTGACCAGGGCAACGTGTTGGAGCTGTTGCTCATGGGCTGCTGGAAGCCGCTGAGGGATCGTTCTCCTTCTCTTATCCTGTCCACGTACTGCAGGCCGGGTGAGCGACAGGGCCAGGGCAAGGCTGGTGCCACGTCATCACCTGGATAGGGGAGCACCCGAGGGGGAGGAAGAAGACAGATAGCGCATGATCTATAGCAGCAGCTACGACTGCCGTCTGCCCTGAGACTGCCACCATTGCTGCCCCTCGGAGTGCGTCGACAAGCCTTCCGTCCAGGACCATCTGGTCTCGAACAGTCTGTAGAAACGAGTCGGTGATGGCAGAATCCACAATATCGATCGACGACATCAGATCATAGCATCGCATACTGACAATCTCAACATGACATCCAAATATGGCATCTCTACAAAACTCATCCCTTCACCTGATGGAGAGTGAGCTCGCCGTTGAGGGTGTCGATGCAGAACACGTAGAGAGCATGTTCCGAGGCACTCGTGGCCAGCAACTTGCTGCTGTCCTTTGTCAAGGCCAGGGACGTCAGGGCGCCGAGGGGAACATAGTCGCTGCGATGAGGCCCATAACTGATCGGAAGGATCAGCAACGAGGTTTTAAGACGGTACAAGGGATCGACCTGCAGGCAGCATCTGCAAACAAGTTCCCGTCCGACGGGTTACGGCGGAAACACATCAAGGTCTGATGCGAGACGGTCAGGGAGAAGAGAAAAACGGGCGGAGGAGGGACGAGGAGTAGGAGAGTGTGAAGGATACGAGAAGAAGGAAGCAGTGGGAAAGGGCAGCGGAGAAGAGAGCGGAGAGGAGGAGAGAAAGGGAGAGAGGAGGGGGAAACAGTCCAAGAACCTGTGAGCTGTAAGAGGCTACATAAATGAACCTCCCGTCATTCGACATCTCTGTGGGCGAATTCAGTGCGTTCCTGCAATCGCAAGGAGACCAACCCATGTCGACAGGGTGGAGCATGTTCACTCTGAACTCAGTCTGCATCCTGTACAAGTTGGAGAACACAGGCTTGCGGCTCCAGACGGAGGAGTTCTGCGTCAGATTCCGATGCGCGCCCAAGAGAACCCATCGTGTCCCTGAGCGCCAGAGGTCAGAGGGCCTCGTCAACAGACCCTTCCGGTCTAGTCTCACCGTTGGTCGTCCACGTTGACGCGTCGTTGACGTAGGAGGATGGGAGGAATTGGCCTGAAGCCGCCAAGTCAGAGCCAGCGAAGGCGGGCAGCACCGGCACTGACCGCTAGAAGAATCCTTGTTGAGAGTCTGCAGCGTTTGAACCCCGTTCAGGCTGGAGCCATTCCAACGGAACATGGAGGAGTTGTAGAGGGCCTCGTCTTGAGTGACAAGCAGAAAGAACGTGCCGGTTGCCTGCCAGCTCGGTGAGACTTGGGATAGAGCAGAGGGGTCAAGAGACTTCGAAGCTCGAGAGACTTGTGGCTGAGCGGGTGTGAAGGGACTGCAGCAGGAGAAACCGGCTCCTCATGGAGAGGTCGAGGTTGGTGAGCTGGTAGACTAAGGTGTCCTCGAAGTATTGGGTGAACATGAGCAGGATGCAAGTTTGCTGTGGGCAGAAGTCAGGGGACAGGGCAAGAGGAGGGGAGGCTCTAGATGACTGACGTTCACCCTGACGAACAACACGTTGGTGGCTGCGACGGTCGGAAACTGCTGGTACTCGAAAACCTGAGGTCGTGAACTTGAGCTTGACTTGTCCGAGATTCTCAATAAACAACCTCAGCGTCGAGGAGGCGATCGCCTGCCTTGTCTCTCACAGCAAACAACCTTGACGGCACAGCATAGGTGCTCCTGCAGGACAAGGGAGGTCAAGAGGGCACGAGGATTGAGCACCATACATGTCTCGATCGTAGTAGCTCGCAAAGGCAACGAGTGAGAAATTCTGTAGGGTGATGGAGTCGACAGCGACGGCCCCCTTGGTATCGAGCTGGTAGGGACGTAGAGTGTCGACGGGCCAGAGCCTGGTCAAGGAAGGTGAGGAGCGAGGCAAGAGAGGGCCAGCAGCATCAGCACTGACCTCGACGTCGTCATGGCGATCGTCGTGTCAACAGTCTCAGTCAGCCCCGGGCAGGCGGAATGGTCGGCGCCATGGCAGTAGAGCGATCGCATCGCTTCCTGCTTTCTCCCGACCACCCTCGCGCCTGTGGCCACGACGAGCCGCACACAGTGGGTGATGTTGAGCAGGAGCTGATCGATGTTGGAGCGACAGGTGCAGTTGCTGTGCGGGCTGAGGAGGGGGAGGGGAGCGGAGGGAGACAGCGAGTAGTTCGACCCGTGGGACGAAGCAAGGCGGAACCAGAACGAGACTCTTCCTGTGCCGTCCACGAAAAGCTCAGCCCTGAAGCCTTCTCCTGTCGGGTGCGTCGCTGTCACAAACCCATCCCGCTGGCAGGTCAAAGTGCCCGAGCCCTCCCAGTCTTGCTCGACGAGCGTCACGGTGCCAGTCATCGCCGTCTCGTTGCAGGCGTCGTCCTTCAAGGCACAGCCGGGCCCGTAGAAGATCTCGAGGGATGAGCCCGGCAGGTAGTTCTGACCGGCCGACTGCACTTTGACCTCACTCAACCGCCCGTCTGTGGTGTCAAAGTCTGCTGAGAAACCTTGACCGATGTCAGCGAGGGAGGTGGCCCTGAGGGTCCCAGGAATGTACCCGACACCTTGACAAAGGTCAGCGAGATCAGGCGAGCAGGGGCAGGTCAAGTCACCAGCATCGAGGATGTCGACAAGAGAGATTGACAAGGGGCGCTCGTCTTGCGGGAACAGCGAGACTGACGCGGGGGATACGAAGGAGAAGTCAAGGCACTCATTGAAGCTGGTCTTGCCGTTGCATCTGCAGCTGGACTGTGAGCTGGAGGTGATGAGGAGAGACCCTGTGATGTTGGTTCCGCGATCACTCGCTGCTCTGAACCTGATCTCCAGCACTCCAGACGCGTTCAGGATGTAGGCTTTGAACCCGCCTCCACCTGTAGAGCAGGCAAACAAGTCAGGGCGGAGGGAGAGGAAAAATTCAACGAACCTGTCAACACGTCTTGCGCAGTGCAGTTCGCAATGAGCTGGGGCTTCGTGAGCGATATGATGCCCACTGATCCAACCACGTTCTTCTTCCGGCACCCTGCCCCTTCATCTGCGCAGTCATCGCCGTACACGAAGCTCAGTGTCGTGCCAGGGAACAAGGGGCGGTCAGGGAAGAAGTTCAGACTAGTCAAGGGCCCTGACGCAGAGAAGTTGCCGACGATCTGGTCGGGCAGGCCGTCGGTCAGGGAGCGGACGAGCCCGTGGGGAGGAAAGTTCAGCCCGGGGTCTGCCATCTCGTAAAAGAGGACTGGCGAAGGTCCCAGCCAGCGGTAGATCGAGCTCTGCCCGAGGAAGTTGGCAACGGCGGCGGCGCGGGGAGCGGAGAAGGGAGGAACGGACAAGAGGCTGATGCCCATGGTGCCGGGGGTTTGGACCTTTTGGACCGGAGCAGGAGGCTGTAGGAGATCGAAGACGTTCCAGATGGTGAGGTAGTCCGACTGCCGTTCTCCCAGGGGAAAGTTCCCTAGTATCAGGATTCTTGTGCCGGACGAAAGGTCGGTCAAGGCTTGAATGGCACTGGACCCTCCGTACGCGTCCCCAAGGGGGTCTGGCAGGCAGCCGGAGACTTGCAGGCAGTCTTGAAGCCCCTTGACCCCCCAGAGCTTTGGGACGACTCGACTCATCCTCTTCATACCCTTCTTCGTCATCGTCGTCAGCTTCTCTCCCCCCGCCACATGCGCAATGAGGCATCCGGTCACGTTGGGGTACCCATTGGCGTCTGTCTGGTTTCCATTCTGTACACATCGACACCCGTGGTCAGACACGAAGAGCTCGACCTGGTCGGGGACGTTGGTGCCATGGTCACTGACCGACATGAAGGACGTGCTGACGATCTCCGTGCCGTTGGTTATGTAGCTGGCCACGAACCCGAAGCCTTTTCCCGCTGTGTACACCTTGCCGTTGGCGGTGCAGTTGTACATGGTCGCGTTAACCCTGCGCTCGAGGTAGGTCACGGTGCCCTGCTGCCTCACGCTCCTGCACTCGGCAACGCTTGACGATGTCGCGCAGCCCTCCCCGTAGGTGACGAGGAGCTTGACGAGGTTGTTCCTCAGGCGCGGCCCGCTCTCCCTCACCGTCACCTGCGAGATGGCGTTGGAGGCGTCGACGCTGAACTGAGCTGAGAAGTCGGGGAAGAGCAAGTCGTTGGACTTCATGGTCAGCCAGCCGTCCACGAAGCCCTTTCCCCCGTCCTCAATGATCACAGTGTCTACTGGTCCATCACCCTGGGGTACCTGGAAGGCTTCCGAGAAGGCCCAGACTGAGCTAGCAGCGATGAAGAAGAAGGAGGTGATCGAGCCGCCGGCTGAGTGCGCTAGGAAGGCGTTTATCGGGACAGAGCCGGCAGTGTCATTGAAAGCACATGGCACTGCGTTGGGAAGAGGCGGAGACGTCAGGCTGCGCAGGGCGAACGACCAGCCTGGGAGGTTGGTAGCTGATGCTTGTGAATATCTCAGGTAGAACTTCTTGTACCCACAAAATGTAGTCAGGCAAACTTTCTGCCACAGAGGCCTCCAAGTCAAGGAAGTCAGGACATTTGATTCCTCCCACACCGACAAGATCGTCTCTTTGTTCCCATAGCTCCAGGTTGGAGTAGGACACTTGAGGGTGTAGGAGTTGCCATAAGGTTCTCCAAACACGAAGCCGAGCTTGCTTCCAGTGCTGATCGCATATCCCATCGTCTCCGCGTACCTCGTCTGGAACGAGCCACCGGGGCCCTCCACTGGTACTGTGGTTGTGAATCGACACTTGTATCGCAGCGTTGACTCGAAGACCCCCTTCAGGCTGATCATAGGCGACGTCTCTTGCCCAGCCACTTCAGCATCCACGAAGTCCATGGAAGGGGAGATGCCGGGGACCTTTCCCCAGTACCTCGAAGGCTGCGATGGACTGTCTGCGAGCTTCAGGAACCTGTTGAACCTGAGGGAGACTTGGGAGGTAGACAAGGCGCCTTTCCACAGGGTCAGCATCTTGATCATGCCGACGTGGTTGTAGCTCTGAAAAGGAATGGGCTTGAACGTGTTGGTGTAGTTGCCGATGGTGACGGGCACGGGGCCTGAAGCGTAACAGACTGTCGGGTCTTGGGGGTGGTAGTAAGGATAGTAGATCGCCCCGCAGGGAGGCACGTCGCATGCAGCAGCAGTGCTGTTCCTGGTCCCCAAGTCCTTGGCTGTGACGAAAAGTTTGAGGTTGAAGCCGTCGTAGATAGCTACGATGTGGAACCATGTGCCATAGATGCACTTGCATTCAGTCGGGCTGAAGAACGAAGACAGCAAGTTAACGGCGACGCGCCGGAAGAGTCCGTTGACTGCCCCGAGCTTCTCCGTGGCGACATCCAAGTAGAAAGAGATCTGGTTGGTTGCCAACACCTCGTAAGAAAGCATCCAGCCCTTGTTGCATGAACCAGCTTCGTTGTTCCTGTCCCCCGAGGCCGCAGCAAAGATTGTTCCCAGTGACTGCGACCCTGATGGTGCCACTGGCTTGTCGACGGTCACCCATGCTTCCACAGAGAAGGCGTGAGTAGGAAGAGCTGAATCGACGTAGTTGGTGCTGGTGACGCTCCTGATGTCGTTGGTCAGAAACAGGCCCGAGTTGAGCACCCCGTCAAACTGGACGGCCTCAACCTCTCCATTGTTTGCAATCACGTTCAGCAGCCCGTAGTTCTCCGACCCCGCCAGCCACTCCAGGTTGTCGGGATACACCCTGCACGTAGGGCCCATGAGCAGGAGCGAGCTGAGCTTGCTGCTGCTTGCCAGGTTCTGGAAGGTGGAGGGGAAGATCTCGAGGTCGAGGCTGGGCTCCAGGCACGTAGGGAGGACGTAGCTCTTCCTGCGGAAGGTGCAGCCAACATCCGCCTCGCATGCCAGGCTCATGCCGTCGCTCAAGGTGAAGGTGCAGGATCCTTGCTGGCAGATCTCCCCTTCTCTATAGCTCGAGACGCTCTGGTTCCCTCGCATGCTCTGCTCAGTGAAGTCCCAGTAGCCGATGAGCTCAGCGTCAGCCGCGTAGTCGATGGGCAGGGAGGATGCGAGGCTTCGGGACAGGAAGGATCTTTCCACACAGCCGTTACCGACCCCGAAGAGACTGGGGTCATCACTTTGACCCTGCAACTGAGGGAAAGATTGCAAAACACACAGGTCAGGCGTGTAAACTTGATCAGGCGTGTAGTCGAAGACTCGCTCCACGTCCGTGCTCTTAAACCTGACGCGCTCCTCGTCATGGGCTCTTCTCGTGAGGAAACTGAGCTCCATGCCAGGAGTGGTTGAGACAGACCAGACGGACAGAGTGTCAGAGACAGCTTCAGGCGAGTAGGCGTACATCTCATCGGAGCTGAAGACAAGCTCCATGCTGTACTCGAGTCCTCTGGTGGACAAGACCTTGTCCTGAGCTCGCTGATAGAAGATGAAGTCACTCGGATTGAGGACGAACGACATGTTGGTCTCGTTGCTCGCCGTTTGATTGGACGTCAGACTGGAGGTGTTGGAACCGTTGGTTGCCAGCAGAGGCACCGAAGAGCTTTCCCTTGCGACAAAGGCGGAGAATGAGGAGTCTAGGAAGGTGCCCTGTCGCAGCAAGGTCGCGTAGGAGGAGATCTGCCGCTCACCGAGGTAGGACATGAGCAGGATCGACTCGTTCTTACTGGAAGAGTAGCTGCTGGCCCTGACGCCAGGGACGAGCTCACAGGGCGAAGAAGGGACGAGGGAGCTGCCGATGCTGGATATTATCCTCTTGGTGTCTTGGAGTGAGATGTTAAAGTAGCCCTGGCTGTACTCCAACAGCGAGGGGCAGGATATGGACGACAGGTTCGCACTAGGCTCGAAGATGTTGTACATCACCCTGGCGACTGAGAAGGGCTGTGGTGTCTCCAATATGATGACGAGGGACTTCGTCGTCTTGTTCACTCCCGCGTACTTCCCGTTGGTCACCTCGCACGCCGCCAACTGCTCGGCGCTCACGTTCAACGTCTGGTTGCAGTAGCTCACGATGTCGTTCAGCATGCCGTCGTCGACGAGGGTCAAGTTCATCGTTGACGACCCAGACTGGTCGGATCTGAGCTGGAAGACCAGCTTGCCGCTCCTGGCATCTACCGACGGGAGCCTGCGGAAGAGTACGGGGTTCGAGACTTCCGTGACCACGAAGGAGAGCGCCTGGACCTCGCAGAACTTGGAGCTCACGGAACAGTCTTCGTTGGGCCCGGCGGAGATGTTGGTTGCCAGTTCAAACTCCTGCAGGGTCAGGAGGCCTGGCGGTAGGACGAGCCGGTCGAAAAGGAGGGAGAAAGTGGGAGGACTGTTCACATGGCTGACGGTGAAGTTGATGTCGTGAGAGACCGTGAAGGAAGAGATCGCTGGGTACGAGAGGTCCGCGAGCGTGATCCTGATTGTGCTCGTGCCGTACTCGAAGGGTCGGAGAGCGAAGTGGAGAACACCGTTGGTGTCAACGGAGGGAGGAGGAGAAGAGAGGAAGAGCTGTGGATGGGACATCTGGAGGGAGAAGGAGTACGAGTAGGTGAGAGTCCCGTTGGTCGTCAGCAGATGTTGCGTCCTGATGTTGCTGGCGACCTGAGCGGCAGACTGCGAGGAACCTTCGAAGAGCACGACGTCCTGCACGTCGAACGCTGCCCTCCTTGCTACCAAGATGGTGAGAGGGCGAGGGAGGGAGATGTTGGTGCCTTGTGCCATACTGTCGTCCTGCAGCAAGACCGTGAACTGGACCACACCGTGCTTGTTGGGACTGAGCCGGAAGGACAGAGTGCCGTTGGAGTCCATCGTCGGCAGTTGAGCGAAGAGGGAGGAGGCGTCTGTTTCATTGTCGGGGACGAGGAGGAAGGAAACCTGCTGCGTCCTGCACTCGAACTGGTCGGGATGGGCCCTGAGCTGCTGGTCACAGGACTGCTCCAACAGGGACCCAGCAGAGATGTTGACGGCGACGCCCAGCTTGACGTGCAGGAGTTCTGAGAGGAACTCGTTCTCGCACGTGCCACCCGACAGGCAGTCAGCTGCTGTCGTGCAGCTCCGGTTGTCCCCCTCGAGTCGGCACTCTCCTCGACCTCTGCACTTTCCCCCTCCGGTGCACTCGCCGTCGGCGAGGCAGAGGGCGCCGTTGTTGGGGGTGGAGCAGGAGCAGACTCCGATGTCTTCGCAGGCAACATCTCCAAAGACGCTGCACATACAGCCAGTAACGCAGGTGTTGGACCCGTTGTAGTAGACTCCTTCCTCACAAGCTCCAGGACAGTCGCTGTTGGCCCCGCAGCGAGCCCCGGCTCGAGGGCCAGACGAGCACAGCGAGTGAGAGTACTGACAGCGGGCGTAGCAGCGCCCATCGATAGGGTTCTCGACGCAGGAAGAGTCCTGCATGACTTCAAGCTGGTCGGCGACAAGGGCGAAAGTCGGGCGGAAGTTGCCGACGAGGCGGGAGACTTGGAGGGGAGTCTTGGACGTCTCTCTGTTCCTTCCCCCGTACATCTCGCTCCCGGAGTCATGCAGTGTCACGTTGTAGGAGGCCGTGCCGTACGCCAGGTCATTGAGCTCGAAGATGAAGACTGTGTGCTTGTTGGTCTCCCCGAACGGGAAGCGGATCGACGGCCGGCCCATGTCGGGGCCCGCGAACCTCTCGAGGCTGAACCACAGGCTCTGGTTCTCCTCTCCCCACCCTCCTGCCGTCACGTTGTCCACCAGATTGTGAATCATCAGCGTCAGGCCCGAGCAGTGGACTCGAGGGTACTGGAAGTAGACCGAGGAGCCAGAGGGCAGCCAGTCCCCGGGCCCAGCGGAGACGTTGATGGAGACTGAGACCGGCCGGTCCGAGTCGAACCGAGTGAGGAAGTCGATGACAAATACGTCAAACTTCAGCTCGGCGAGCAGGTGGGTGGTGACGGTTGACTCGAGGCAGAAGCGAGAGCACTCGAGGTCGAGGAGGACAGGCTGGTCATGCGGCATACATGCAAAGAGGCAGGGGTGGGCCTTGAGCGGGGACGACGGCAAGAAGTGAAGCTGAAAGCTCGAGCGGAAGATGGCAGCGTTGCTCTTGTTGACGCTCTGACTGCACTGAGTGACGTTGTCCTCGAAGGAAACCTTCAGTGAGGAGTTCACCGCAGACGAGGCGAATACGCTGGTGATCACATGCTGGACCCTCTCCTGGACTTGCTGGACCCTCTCCTGGACTTGCTGGATTGCAGCCCTCTTGGTCGGGACCCGCACAAGAAACGAGATCGAAGTCAGCAGCGAGACATTGCGAAAGTCTCCCCCTTCACAAGTCCCGTTCAGCACAGCCCCAGCTAGGTCCTTGGAGCTGCAGGAGGCGGAAGAGACGTTGTAGGAGGACGAGTACAGCGACAGGTTTCCTGTCACGTCGTTGACGAAGTGGTCGAGCTCGTGGCACTGGGGCTCAAGGGACCTCTCCTGGGACGAGATGTCGACGCAGAACATGAGCTGAAGGTGAGAGCTGCTGGAGTTGGAGCACAGGGAGTCCCAGTCGAGTGCGGAGAAGAGAGGATCGAGGGAGAAGGAGGGTGCGTCGTTGACGCTGATGACGTGGAAGACGAACCGCGAGCTAGGAGAGCGGTTGCTCTCCCTCCCTCCCGACAACCCGCTGTCGAGCAAAGAGATGTCGTACACGAGCTTGCCGTGGTGCTGGGGGAGCAGGGAAGCTCGGAGCGTTCCGTTGGAGTCCACGTTGATAGCCTCGGACAGGAGCTGCCCCCATCCATCCGCGGCAGCTGGGGAAGAGGAGGCGTTGACCCAGTTCTGCCCCTGCTGGAAAGGCACCTGGTAAGACTGGAGGACGAGAAGGAAAGAGACGGTCTGTCGCTGTTCGTTGGCCGGGCCCTGGGAAATGTTGACTGCAAAACCTTGCAGGGTGAACTGGAGCCCCTCGCAGTCCCCAGCTGAGATGGCGGACTGACAGCTCTCGAGCATCGTTACCTCCGCCAAGGTCAGCTGGAAGGAGGGAGGCTGGTTGCTCCGGGTCACGTTGATGGTCAGGTTGAGCGAGATGGAGACGTTTGACTGGTTCACCCCAGTCGGGCCGGAGTCCAGCAGGTCAACCCGGTAGAGCACGAAGCCGATGGCGTCGGGGGCAAGTATGAAGGACAGGTTGCCGCTAACTGCATCTAGCTCTGGCTCCTGCAGGATCAGCCAGGAGGGAGGCAGCTGAGCTGTAGCTGAGACGTTGGTGGGGCAGGGCCAGCAATCGCAGTCCATGAGCTGCCCGCCGTAGCAGAGAGGGCCGACGACGTCGAGGGGAGTCAAAACGAAGGTCAACTTCTGGTCCTGGTCTTCCTTTGGACCTGCGATGAGGTTGTGAGTGAAGAGATCGAGGAAGAGGATGGGGAAAGAGGATGGGCCATGGAAGGAAGAGGAGAGGAGAAAGGAAAGAGGCAAAGGTGGAGGTAGAGAGGTTGAGGCGAAGAGATGAAAGGAGGAGGAGGAAAGGAGGAGAGAGGAGAAAACGAGGAGGATGATAGAATTTACCTGCACTGATGTTCTTTGCCAAGCCCTCGATGACGATGAGTTCGCCGGCAGGCTGGTGGGTCTCATAGACCGTGACGACGTCCTGCTGGAACTCAAAGGTAGGAGCGTCGTTGAGTGGGTCCACGACGACGGTGACGTTGTGAGAGTACGAGCTGCCGACGAGCGAGACGAGCAGACGGCAGACGCAGTAGCTGTTGGCCGAGGGCCTGAAGGACAGGAAGGCGTCGCAAGTCTGGTTGAACGAGCAGGGCGGGACCTCCACGTGGGGCTCGACTTCGAAGCAATCTTGCAGGCAGCTCTCCGACGACTGGACGGTGTACTCGGCCGTTTGCAGGAGGCCGGGGATGAGCTTGCGGAGGTTGCCCCGCAACGTGATGTTGGTGAGGAGGTGAAAGGTCTGCAAGCTGGAGTCTTCCAGGGCTCCGACGGTGTCATGGAGGAGGACAGCGTGATAAAGCTCCTGCTCACTGTCAATCTGCTGCACCACGAGCTCACTGTAGAGGAGCTGGATCCCCGAGATGCTGATGGGAGAGCTTGTCAAGAACTCGAAGAACAGGTAGTCTGGCAGGTCCGATCGCAGCGTGACGGTCCCGCTGGCTAGGCCGCTCCCTGTCGTCAAGGAAAGCAGCCACGCGGGATAGTGAAGACTTTGAGAGATGGATTGAAGTAGCGAGGCCTCGTCGTAGGGCGCTGATGGGCTGCGCTGGAACTTGACCTTCCCTTCGCTCTGCACCATCAGCAGGTTGAAACGAGCCGCTGCCGACGTGTTGCTCCCCATCCCACTGTCTACAGCCCGCAGGGAGAATGTCAGGCAGCCGCTGGCGTCCTTGCGCTGCTCTATCACGATGGTCCCGTTGCTCCACACGCGCAGAGGCTCTGCGAGCAGGTCGAGGTCGGAGGCCTCAGGCTCGAGGAAGAAGGAAAGAGTCTGATCAGCCTCGTGCCAGCCTCCCCTGCTGATGTTCTGTACGAAGCCCTCGAGAACGAGCGGGTGGGGCGAGACATAGGCATTCATGTCCATCACGATCGTTGGGAGGCCGCGGGTGCAGGAGGAGAAGTTGTAGTCGAGGACGTTCAGTGGGTAGAGGGAGAAGGTGGGAGGATCGTTCACTGGAAGGACCGTGATCGTGACAAGCCTTGGGAGTGACGTGTTTTGACCATTCCTTGCCGTCCCGCCATCATCGACGAGGACAAGCTCAATCATCGCTACCCCAAACATGTTGGCAGTTAGCAAGTAGTCCGCCCTTCCATCGCTCTCCACCGCCAGCCTCTCGAACAGCTCCGCTCCCTCCACGAACGAAATATGGAACGTGACATTCTGCCAGTCCTCGTCGCCGTAGGGCGAGCCTCTGCTAATGTTGAAGGCAAGGTAGTGGACCTCGGTGCTATCCTCATACCAGGACTCGTTGGCGACCTCGAAGTATGGCGCGTTGTTCACAGGTTCTATCCGCACTCCCAACCTGTGCTCGACCGAGCGGTTGACCCCGCCGTTAGCCGTCCCGCCATCGTCAGAGAGCACAACGCTGAGCTGAACCTCTCCGTTGCGGTAGGGAGGGAGGCTGGAGGCGAGGGTCCCATTGGGGTGCAGGAGGAAGGCAGGCGGTAAATCAGGGAAAGACACGCTTTCGCTCCACATCACCTCCACCTGGAAGGTGAGCAGCTGCTGGCCCTCGTCGGCTGCCCCAGCAGAGATGTTGCGGGCGACGTCGGCGATCATGCTGAATTCCGTTCCCTCCCACAGGGAGACGTTGACGAGCTCGAAGGTAGGCTGGCTGTTGACGGGCACGACCGTGATGTTCAGGTACATCAAGGTCGAAGTGTTGGACCCCCCGTTCGCCGTCCCCCCGTTGTCCTCCATGATCACCGACAGCGTCGCCAGCCCGTTGGCCCGGGGGTACTGGAGGAAGAGGAGGGTGCCGTTGGGGAGCATGGAAACGTCAGAGATTAGCGGGTCCTGAGTCGAGGAGAGCAGATTGACTATGAAGGAAAACTTCTGGTCGACCTCGTCCGGCGAGATTCCTACCGAAATGTTGATAGCAACGTCCCGCCTGCTGACATGGACAAGCTCCTGCTGCTCGTAAACGTCAAAGTTCTCAACGGCAAAAGTTGGCTGGTCGTTGACTGGCAGGATTACAAGCTCGATCGTCTCGGGCGCTGACACGTTCTGCCCTCCTCGCTCTGTACCCCCGCTGTCCACCAGCTGCACCTCCACTGTGAAGTTTCCCACCTGGTGCTCCAGCACCTGGAACCTGGCAAGGCCAGTGGCGGGGTCGATGGAGAAGGGGGGGCAGGAGGAGCAGCTGCAAGGTTGATCGGCGAGGAAGCTCGGGGGGTCGATGCTGATGACGGTGAAGGAGATCAGCTGATCGATCTCGTTCCCTGCTCCCGCTGAGATGTTGAACGCGACCTGAGTGAAGTTGCTGCAACCCGAGCCCTCCAGGACGGGAAGGGAGGGCAGGAGGGAGAACGACGGGCGATTATTGACGGGAAGCACGACCAGTTGCAGGAGTTTCACGTCTGAAACGTTTACCCCGCCCCTCTCTATCCCTCCGTCGTCCCGCAGGCTTACGGAGAAGTTTGCCGTCCCCCTCCTCGAGCTCTTGAGCTTCACTCTCAGAGTGCCGTTGGCGTCCAAGGAAACACTCTCGAAATCGTCACTCATCAGGGTACTTTCTCCCTCAAGGAGGCTGACGGTGAAGGAGACTCTCTGAACTCTGTCCTCATACACCGACCCTGCCGTGATGTTCACGGCGGCACCCTCCAGCTCCAGTTCACCACAAACAACGCACTCGTCGATGGTTTGATCTCGAACGTCGAAACCTGGTTTCTTGTTGACCCAGCGTACGGTCACGTTGAAGACACTGGAGGTGTTGGTACAAGAGAAGCAAGTTCTTTCTACGTAGTTGACTTTCATCGCAGCCTCCCCGAAACAGACCGGAGACGCACTGAGCATCAGCGAGCCGTTTCCGTACACTTGCAAGTCCCTCAAACAGTCGCCAAGGGAGGACCGGGAAAGCAGCTCGTCGCCGTACATGGCCAGCGGCAGCTCTGGGTCAAACTCGAAGAGGAACGTCTGGTTTAGGCAGGGAGACGGGGCACCAAAGACGTCGTTAGAGATGTTGTAGAAGAAGTTGTCGAAGACCAAGACCGAGTCTTCAACCGGCTGATCGTACACCAACGAGTGAGAGACCATGAAGGTCGGCGGGTCGTGAACGGAAACAACTTGAATCTCGAAGCTTCTTCTGATGGAGGCATTGTTCCCTCCCATCCTGTCATCCACCAACATCACATAGAATTCTCCCCTCCCGAACCCAGACGTGGACAGGTTGAACGAAAGTACTCCACTCCCGTTCAAGCTCATTTCCGATATCAAGTTCCCCACCTCCTTCCCTGGGACCGGCCAGACGAGGAATGAGATCAGCTGCTCCAAGTCTTCGTAGGCACAAACGCCCTTGGAGATCGCATCGGCGAACCCCGGGAACTCGTGAGACCCGCTGCCCTCGCACACGCTGAGGCTCAAGGCAGGGAGCTGGAAGAAAGGAGGAGTGTTGATCGCCTCGACCACCACTTGAACAGTGAAGTTCACCGATGACATCCCGTTGAACTGACTCCCTCCGTTGTCCATCAGCGACACGTTGACATAGAATGATCCGTACACGCAAGGAGGGATGAAAAACTTGATCCGCGCTGTCTGGGGTTCATCGGGGGGAATGTACAGGGTGAAATTCTCAAGCGGAAACTCGTTTGACATGGGCCACCAGTCAAAGTTCAGGACCTGGGACTCTTCAAAGTACTTGTCAAAGCGAGAACCCTTGCTGATGTTGGAGAGAAACATCTGATCGAACGATGTGCCATTCACCAGAGTCTGCTGGAACACAAACACGTCGTTGACCAGGACAAACTCAGGGGCCTGATTCTTGGAAGATATCGCAATGGTGAAGTTTTTGGAATTCTCAGGCAACTGATCGATGACGACCGACAGGATGAAATCTCCGTTGGCATACGCAGCTGTCGTGAAGATCAAGCTTCCCCCTTCCAGCTTTGGGGAGACTCGAAACGCACGTTGAAAATCAGGTTCGGGTGAAATTAATTGAATCGACAAGTCAGGGTACGGTTGCAGGACGCCATAGAAGATATCGGTGATGAAGCCGAAGTATGTGTACAACTCGTCTTGCTCAGACTCGACTAGGTCTATAGTCAACATGGTCTGATTGATTTCGAAGTTTTGAAGCATGGATCTCTTTGGCAAGACGTAGACTTTGCATTCCTTCTCTGTCCAATTCATCCCACCATTCTGATTGCCACCGTCGTCTTGAATTCGAATCTTCAAATATATCAACCCACCTTCGGGATCTACCGTGGTGAATGTAAGATTAGAGTCTTGGACACTGACACTTCCCAGCAAAAAGCCCGGGATATCGACTATATGAAACGATAACAATTGATTCTGCTCATTGGGTGCGTAAGAGCTGTTTGGGCTGATGCCGTAGAGGAAAGGATAAGAGTGCGGGAGAGAGGAATAAGAGATCACAAGGGTTTGACAAGAGAATGTCGGGGCGCTGTTGATATCAGAGGCCTGGAAGTGCAACTCATTGACTGATTGAACAGAGGTCCCTCGACTGACAAGCTCAAAGGAAAGCGCCACGTCTTTGACGGCTGGATCAGCAAATTCGTTCGTGGGCGAGCAATCGATTTCAGTCGAAGAAACAAAGATAGAAGTAAGGTTTTGGATTACTGCCTGTCCTGAATCCCTGAATACGCAAAAGCTCTCGACATTCTCGAAACCATTCCCCAGTATCGTGATCGAGGTCCTGCCGAAAGCATTACCAATAGTCGGCTCGATCCTCCTGATTTGAGGTAGGAACTCAATCGACAGTGACAAGTTGGAGTGTAGGAGATCCTTTTCGAAGTTGTACTCGATGGGGGTGTTCCAGGACGAGTCGCACCAATATTTGGTCACACGGAAACTGACCAGCTGCGCTTCAAATTTCCAGGACATGATTGTGCAGTTCATCAAGCTCGAGTTGTACACTAGACAGCTCCATGAAGAGAAACCGGGAGCGTCAAGTCTGTACCGCACGTTCTTTCGCACGCTCAGATAGTTAGTGTCCGAAGTCTGCTTGTAGAATGGAGGCAGGACCTGCTGTGAAATGAAATCCAGTCCTGCACCCTGCAGCATGACAGATGCTCCTTCTTCTGAGTAGACGATAGAAGGCTGATACGCTACAATCTCCTCTTCGATTTCGAAAATCCCTTTCCTTGTGTCGTGTGATTTGATATCGAAAGGGGTGCCTGTTGAATCTATCATCGTCAGCTGGATAAGAACCACTCGTGCGGGATAGTTCCATACTGGAGTGACTACCTCCAGCAAGGATTCTGAAATGGTCTGCACCTCAGCCACTTCGCTGTGAATTAAATTTATATCTTCGCTGTACACGAAGGAGCAAGAATAGTTGTATTTCGAGGAAAAGCCCAACCCCTTGATGTCCAATACCATGCCACCGACCGCTGATCCCTTGGTGATCTTCAGCGTCGATGGCAGCCAGATGGCATAAACAAATATTTTGAGACTTGATAAACAAGTGTTCCACATGGAATTGTTCTGATAGGAAAACTTCACGTCAAATGCTCCCCCTTCACACGCTCCTGATTGCATACAGAAGTCTTTGACATAGAAGATGTGCGTATCATTGTGAGATGCGGACGGTGCTAATGCTTGATTGCTGAAATTCATTAAGATGGGAGAGACTGAAAACTGACCAAAGACTGTTATCTGCGTCCAACCGAGGATAGACATGGACGATGGTTCAATTCTATTTACAATGACCAGGTCGCTGCAGTGATCCTCTGATTGACATGCAACCAGGGAAAGGAAGCTGAGAAGGAAGAAGTGCTGCAGAAAGCGACGAGTAGAAGAGCCGGTGCGATGATGGGAGGAGCGACTGCTGTCAGCCATCATCGCGGCAGCTCGAGAAAGAATACAGTGAGAGAGGATGAGAATCGAAGGCTACTTGGATCAGCAGCTGAGGGGAGGAGACGGCAGCGGGCGGCGGCCAGCTCGGGGCGTGTCCAGGACTGCCATGTCCCTGTGGCGCCTCTGGCGAACGAGAGGTCAAATTGATGGCCGTTACATTACTAGTCATAATCCGTAACCGCCAAACACAGCCTTTCGTCCAATCGGGCCCGCTCCGGAGCTAGACCCAGCACCACTTGACCTCATCCCCGCTCAATACCCGAGCGCTTTGCACGTGCGAAGGAATATGGCGACATGGGCAGACAAGCTTCGCGCGGGGAAGGAGGAGGAGAGGAAGGGAGAGGAGAGCGCAGAGGCAGGAGATGGAAGCCTATCGAAGCAAGTTCACTCTGTAGCCGGAGCCAGCCACGTCGAGGGGAGCTTGGACGGAGGTGAGGCTCCTTGCAGCGATGCCAAGGAGGCCAGGCATGGCAGTAGCGCGGATGGCAGCCCACGTGCAGAACCGCCATCTGGGAAGAAAGTTGTGCTGGACTCAGGGATGCTGATCAAGGGCGAAAGGATCGACAAGCTCGGAGAACATTTCTGGACGGTGATTTGAATGCTGCAAAGATGGTTTGAGGGAAGATGACGGGGCCTGCAGGTGAAGGAAGTTCTTGCAGAAGTGAGGGATAGCAATGCAAGAATGATCCTCGACACACTTCCTGTCGAGCTCCAGGCAAGTCTTTCTGTTGACCCTTCCTTGTGCGTCTTGGGCTGCTGTGGATATCACGAGCGTTGGGACTGACGTGTTTTCATCAGGTTCGGGAGGTTGATCCATCGGCGCTTGCCTTCGTGTCCAAGTTCTCCAAGTTGACAGGAGACTTCAGCAGACTGTCAAACACTGACTTGAAGGTCATGGCCCTGACCTATCAGCTAGAGAAGGAGTTCTATGGCACCTCGCACTTGAACGAGGCGCCGAAGCCGGTGAGTTGCCGTGTGGAGGACGTCATGGGGTGATAGTGGTGCAGATGAGACCGGCAAACGTGGGGAGCGAAGAAGTCAAGACACCAAAGGAAGAAAACGCGACCAACGAGACAGCCGACTGTGATTCAGCGAACGGGGCTGAATCTGAGAACGGCGACGGCAGCAGTGGGCACAGACAGGGGAACAAGCAACAAGCGCCTTCACTGCCTGGCTGGTACGAGGGGACAGACGATGATGAAGGATGGATCACTCCGGACAATGTTGCTTCCTTCTCGGTCAATGGGAAATGTGTTGAAGACGATTCCGATGCGAACGTGGCATGTGCGACCCTCGATGGTGCAATGCAGAATGTATTGCTACAGATTGGGCTGCGAGTTGTGAACGGAGAAGGTCTGGTTGTCAAGAATGTCAAGCAGTTTGTACAGAAATGCCATGCATGCTTTAAGATCTGCCATGACAATACCAAGATGTTCTGCCCATCCTGCGGCAACGCAACTCTGATGCGAGTCTCCATGTGGGTACAGGCGGACGGTCGAGTGACATTCAGGTGAGATGAAACGCCATATCCCACACTCCCACCCTAGCAAGCAATGTTTCTAGAGTCGCCAGGCACCTTCCTTATAGTGGTCTGGCGCTATCACATTGCAAGACGAACGCTCATACTCCCACGCACTGCATCCTTGCTTTCAGCGTCCTTTTAATTGAGCACAAAGTTTTCCAACCCCCCTTGCTCTGATTTCCTCGTGCTGTGGTGGAGATATCCTCTTTCCAGATTATTGACAGCATGATGCAGCAAGGGAATCAAGAATTTCAATCTGAGGGGCACCAAGTACAGTCTCCCAAAGCCGAAACAAGTAATTCCAATTGTCTCTGCATGCTTCCTTTGACTTCAGTGGTAGGGACGTGGCAAGGACGACTTGGTTCTGCGAGAAGATCAAGTAAGATGCCGAGCCTCACAAGTTTCTTGCTTACTTGCCGTTGTTGTTCAGTTGATCTCGTCGGCACATAGACAGAGAAAGCCAAAGATGGTGGTGGACGATGATGGATTTACAACGCTGGCTCCCCGAGACAACTATAAAGCGGTGAACATTTGATCACGAAGTTGCAGCCATGTTGTCTAATCCTGTCTTCACAGAGAAACAACCAAGAGATTGTCGGAATGGGATATGGCGGAGGTGGAAAGCGCAATCCGAATGAACGAAGAAGGAGATGATGGCAATGCTCTGATTATGGGGAGGTTGTATTTTGTTTAAATGTAGGTAGATCTGATCTTAGGTAGCTAAGACATGTGCCTTTCGAAGCTCAAAATTTGACCTAAGTATCTCAGCGTTGATGAATGAATCTAGACTCACAAACCAAAATTAACGCGACTGTGGTTCTCCAATGAAGTTAAATGTGTTCGCTTCTATCTAACAATCAGCTGAAGGCCATCAGATCAGACTTGCATTCAAAGGAGTTGCTGTATCATAGCTCGTCAATCTTCTTCCAACGAGGGTTCCAGTCTGTGAGGCATTCTGATCACAACGAACAACAGGACTTTGACAAGGTGGGGTGGAGTAAAGCTACATGATTCCAAGAGGGAAGACAAAGGACAGACCTGGAAATTGCTGCCTGACATCTTCATGGTTCAATCTCCTTGACATGCGCAATTTGCACAATTGTTCGTACTTCTCCTCATCTGTCGTTGCGTCAAGGGTTGGTTTTTCTCTCATTCCAGGCAAGGGCTGACCTATCGCACTCATCACGCCTGGCCTGGCCTGGTACGACGCCTTGTATCGATGAGTCGCTTCCTTGCGAGCTTCGGACACCTGACATGACAGATCAATGCACGTCAGATCATCGTGGCAGCGTCACGTAATAGATCGCAACGCTCTTTCTAGCTTCGTGAGGGGGGCAAGCAACCTGTCAAGCCGCATCATTACCCGTTCAGATGAACAAAGGGGATTCACAAAGTATTACAGGATCAGGCATGCCGTGCCAACTTATGTCCGACGTGCGAAACAAAGCCGCTGTGTTGAATCTAGGAACAATGCGAGTGGCTTCTTTCTCCATCCTCTCAAGTGTTCCCTCCCACAAGGAAAGATGTCCTCCCCACTCTTCCTTCCAGCCCTTGTTCATGTACACGATCAGGTTCACCCGTCTTTCTTTCTTCGTGATAGGATGAATCGAGTAGTCAAGGTGCATTTCAAGCCGGCTACCAGCCGGATGGTAATGGAGGCCTGCACCATGGAGATGCGGATCATTCTCCAAGCCATCGATGCCGGTGATGTTGTGTAGGAGCATGATGAGTGCTTCACTCTGGAGCACTTTCCACATGTAACGGAAGACAGCGTCGTGTTCAGCCATCGCTTCCAAGTTATCATGAGCTAGCTTTCCTTCTATCGGGTTGTCGTAGACATGCCATCCTTGTGTCTCCCACTCATGGGATTGATTTCCAACCGGTTTCCTGGGAGATAAGCATGAGAAAGACGTGGATCTGCTTTTCAATACTTACGGAAATTTGGTTTCTATGCGGTTGGCAATGCTCTCTTCGAAGAAGTTTGGTATTACTACGTGAGGAAATGGAAGAGCCTCGCGGAATTGCTTTCCGAGCTCGTCAATCTTTTCTGCATCACTCGCCCATGTTCCAAGGAAGGCTTGGATGTCCGATACTTTATCTAGTCTGTCCTCCAGATTTACATTGCCGAACCTGTCATCAGCAAGGACGCCCTCGATGTGCTGCTGGACTACACCTACAAGGGCAAAGAGAACTAGAAGCGCCCTCATGCGGTGATGGTGAAATCGGACGACCTGACAAGAGTTAGTCAGGCAGGTTTGAACGAGTTTTTCCCCCACCAACTATCCCACAGGTCATCCATTAATACTAGCTAGCCAACACTGAAAGTGATAGCCAGTGTGATAACTACTGTCACCAACATATCACTGACGTCGCATGCCCTTTCCCCCAAAAAGGTTAAACTTCAACACTCTGCTCGCTGCCGCCCTCTTGGTACACTCTTGATACAAGGAGGATGTTACCATCTAGCGATCTTCCCCACACCATCCTTGCCATCTCCCCCTGCTCTGCTCTCCTTGTCTCTCCTCTCTCCTTCACCACATCATCACGCTTTCGAGGCGCATTACACAGCAAGCGCCCCATCCTTGTGTCACCTTCTCACCCTCATCCCGGGTCACTGTGACCGTCGCCCCGGCGCCCCGGCGCCCCGGCGCGGGCGGCCCCGGCGGGCCCGGGCCGGCCCCCGGGGGTCCGGCCGGGCCGGGCCCTCCCGTGGCCGGCGTGACCGTCTCGCGGACTCGGGAGGCTGGGCCCGATGGGCCATGATGATCGGCTCAGCTATCATAGTATCATTGATCTGACGGTGACTCGGTCGGAGGCCGCCCTGATCATGCTGCCGAGCCCGACAGTCGGCGGCCCGGCTTCAAGTCCCGAGTTAAGCAGGCCTCGCCGCGGCGGCGAAGTCGCAGTGAGGCTGTACCGTCAGTGTGTTAACCAGTAATTGCATGATCACTTAGATAAAAGTTTACAAGTCCATAAAAGTTTACAACTTAGTCCCGAGTCCATCAGGTCTCTACGCCCAGGCTTCCAAGCCTGTCTGCTCACACGCCGAGTAGTGCGATCGACTCCAAAACAGTCTCGGCCGGGCTCGCGCTCGTGTCCCTCGACGCTCCAAGCTTGTCCAGGAGCCACATGCTCTGTGGGCTGCTGTCTTGTAGGCCCAGCACCAGCGGGTGGTCAAGCATCTGCTCCAGGATCTCGAAGAGGAGACGCTGGGCCTCCGGGCGCTGGCTGCTGCTGACGTCTGCTTGCGGCAAGATGTCGAGCGCGAGGTGCATGACCTTGCGGAAGTCGTCAAAGGCGAGGGCCTCGCACGCGATATCAAGCAGGCCCGGGTGGCGCTCTAGGCAGTAGCCGCCCACGCGCATGACCGGAGCCGCGAACAGGAGGTACCGCTGGTCCACGTACGCCTTGAGGAGCAGGAGGAGGAGGCTGAGAGACGTCAGGTAGCGCCGGTCCTCGATGCGGACCAGGGCGATGGACATGACGGCATCGCTGACCTCGCGCAGCATCAAGGAGCAGTCGTCCTCTGCCACCTGAGTGAAGCAGACCGACAGACTCACGGAGGCGTCCCACGACCGGGGGGAGAAGCAGCTCACGTCCCGAGCAACGCACTCGGCATAGAGGGAGCTGCGCGCGGTGTAGCGGGGAGAGGGGCAGTCCTGCTCGACATCAAAGCAGAGCCGGAAGCACTTCTCGAGGGCAAGCCTCAGCTCGAGGCCGTCATCGGAGGACCGGGACAGGTAGGCCTGGTAGACCTGGGGGACGAGCAGCTGATAGCTCCCGGAGGGAGAGCAGAACTGGCATGCGCGGAGGGCGATAGACATGCGGACGATGAGTGGGCTGTAGGACGAGGAGAGGTTGAGGAGACACTCCTTGGGTACTGCAGGATCTTGGTCGTCAATGTCGAGGAGCTGTATGACGAATCCAAGGCGGAAGGCCTCGGACACCAGCCTGGCATAGAAGACGACCTCGGATCCGATGGGGACGAAGGCCAGCTGATGGAAGCCACTGGGGACGGAGTAGAGTCTGAGGGTGTCGAAGACGGAGGATACGAGCTCCTGGACGGAGGAGCCAGACGCGGGCATGGGCAGGAGGTTGCGTCAGACAGGCGTTTGCTTCAAGGGAGAAGAGGGAGGGTTCGGAGCTGTCAGAGCACGCGGAGGTGTGGTTCTAGGACTGAAGGTAGGTAAGGGGGAGGCTGATGAATGCTGTTGAGGTCAGAGAGAGTAGTTCTTTCCTTATCATGCTCGTGCTGCCTTCCCCTGCATGCACCCACAAACCAGCGAGAAAATGAAAATGCTACCCCTACCCCGTTTCTCAGGACAAGTACATGAGGGTGGTGGTACCACCATCAAACTCCCGCTCCAAACAGGGGGTACTTGCACCTTTTTCCGCTGGTTTGTGGGTGCCAATCCCTTCCATAAGGGAAAACAAGGATGAACAGATCAACACCTGCCCATGTCCGCGTCTGGCTCCTCCGTCCAGGAGCTCGTATCCTCCGTCTTCGACACCCTCAGACTCTACTCCGTCCCCAGTGGCTTCCATCAGCTGGCCTTCGTCCCCATCGGATCCGAGGTCGTCTTCTATGCCAGGCTGGTGTCCGAGGCCTTCCGCCTTGGATTCGTCATACAGCTCCTCGACATTGACGACCAAGATCCTGCAGTACCCAAGGAGTGTCTCCTCAACCTCTCCTCGTCCTACAGCCCACTCATCGTCCGCATGTCTATCGCCCTCCGCGCATGCCAGTTCTGCTCTCCCTCCGGGAGCTATCAGCTGCTCGTCCCCCAGGTCTACCAGGCCTACCTGTCCCGGTCCTCCGATGACGGCCTCGAGCTGAGGCTTGCCCTCGAGAAGTGCTTCCGGCTCTGCTTTGATGTCGAGCAGGACTGCCCCTCTCCCCGCTACACCGCGCGCAGCTCCCTCTATGCCGAGTGCGTTGCTCGGGACGTGAGCTGCTTCTCCCCCCAGTCGTGGGACGCCTCCGTGAGTCTGTCGGTCTGCTTCACTCAGGTGGCAGAGGACGACTGCTCCTTGATGCTGCGCGAGGTCAGCGATGCCGTCATGTCCATCGCCCTGGTCCGCATCGAGGACCGGCGCTACCTGACGTCTCTCAGCCTCCTCCTCCTGCTCCTCAAGGCGTACGTGGACCAGCGGCACCTCCTGGACGCGGCTCCGGTCATGCGCGTGGGCGGCTACTGCCTAGAGCACCACCCGGGCCTGCTTGATATCGCGTGCGAGGCCCTCGCCTTTGACGACTTCCGCAAGGTCATGCACCTCGCGCTCGACATCTTGCCGCAAGCAGACGTCAGCAGCAGCCAGCGCCCGGAGGCCCAGCGTCTCCTCTTCGAGATCCTGGAGCAGATGCTTGACCACCCGCTGGTGCTGGGCCTACAAGACAGCAGCCCACAGAGCATGTGGCTCCTGGACAAGCTTGGAGCGTCGAGGGACACGAGCGCGAGCCCGGCCGAGACTGTGTTGGAGTCGATCGCACTACTCGGCGTGTGAGCAGACTTCGGAAGGCAAGATCAGGCGGGGCTAAAGAGAGATCAGGGTTTGCAAAGATTGTGAGATGCGGGGTGTAACCCCGCCGTTTCTGTGAAGTACTTGATCAGCAAACCGACAATCACAATTCTCGCTCAAAAGACAGCCGGACAGGGGACACGAGACAGCAAGGTGATGCTTGAAGTGAAACACAACATGTCCGAGCCCTGAATACAACATACACGTTTTGAATCTCAAAAATTCTTTGCGACATCTTCCCGCCTACACGTGCTTTGAGGACAGAGTGATGGCAACGACGGTATATCAACATGAGTGTTCTGTAGCATCAATCAGCATCGTCTCGTGTTTATATCATATCTATCTGTTATCTAAGATGTTAAAATTCCCTCTAACAAGGCCTCCCTTTCCTGCTCTTCCCCTCTTCCCTCCTCTAGTAGAAACCCTCGATCCACCATCCCCCCATCCCCTCCTCCGTCTGCTCTAGTAGCACCGATACGAAGCCCTCCTCCTCTCCCGGCGAGCTCCCGCTGCTCATCTCTGTGCCGTCGCTGCCGCTCTCCCTTTCGCTGGCCTCCAGTAGCTCCTCCAGCACCCTCGGCTCTTGCGACGGCCAGCCCCCGGCCCCCTTGCACGACTCGTTCTCACCTCCGACTCCCGTGCCTGCCCCCGCTGTCGTCCAGAGCTCGTCGCCCTCGGTCAGGCACGCGCTCAGCATCGCCTTCCATCCCTCAGCCTCTGACGACGCGGCTACAGCGGCTTGCTCCCACGCCGCCTCGTCGTCCTTCTTCGCGTCCTTGCGATCGTAGCACGACAGCCCGGCCTTGAGGCATCGGGCGCATGGCCGAGCCTCGTCGCAGCCGATCTTGGACCGCCGGCAGTAGGCGCATGCTTTGTCGACGTGCTTGCGCTTGTGCGGTCGCAGCATCCTGTAGATGTCCGACCGACGCGCGTACCCAAGGTCCTGTCCCCACGGAGCAGCCGCTGCCGCGAAGTGCTCGAGGCACTCCGTGCACGCCATCACGACGTTGGAGCTGCACCTCGAGCAGGGCTTGTCCATGCTGCACTTGACCTTCTTCTGTCTGCATCCCTCGCACGACTTGCGCTTCGGGGGCAGCGACAGATGCTGCGTCTTGGGGGCGACGACGGGGAGGTAGCCCAGGGGGCTGCGGCTGGCGAGGGCGAAGGCTTCCGACTGTCCGCTGAAAGCCACGCAGCTCTGGTCCCATCCCCGGCGCTGGCACCGCGAGCAAGGACGAGCATCGTCGCACTTGACCTTGTTTGTCTTGCAGTGGATGCAGGCAGCGGAGGTCCTACGAGCACGGCGAGGCTTGTTTGCGGGGAGAGGAGAGGAGGGGGTAGAGGGAGAGGAGAGAGGGAGAGGGGAGAGGTCAAAGCTCGAGACGGGGAGGAGAGAGCTTGAGACGGGGAGGAGTGCATCAGGGCAGAGCATGATGTCGTTCTGTCCGGGAAGCTGAGCGCGCTATGTGCTGTTAGGTTGTAGAGGATTTGTCACCTGAGCAGGTCGCAACGACGGACTTGTTGTAGCGGAGGAGCCCAGTTTACTACACGCTTGTTTTCGGCATCCTCCGTGCATGACACCGTAAAATGATTTTTAGCTAAAAGTAAAGAGAAAGAAAACCGTTGTAAAAACTGCACCTTAGTACCTCCCCTCGTGCTATAACGTTTTTAAGCAGCCGCTGCCTAACTGGTTGGAGATTTTACAGTAAAAATACCTCGTGATCACATCGGAATCCTCCGAAGACATGAGGACATCTTCCGGCTGACCGGAAAAGATTCTCGTACCCGGCAGAAGATATTGAGAAAATAGACCTGGTCCCTCCTGGTCAGTCCTCGCCGTCATGCTTTACCCTGATGCTCTCCTTCCCGTCTCGAGCTTTGACCTCTCCCCTCTCCCTCTCTCCTCTCCCTCTACCCCCTCCTCTCCTCTCCCCGCAAATAAGCCTCGCCGTGCTCGTAGGACCTCCGCTGCCTGCATCCACTGCAAGACAAACAAGGTCAAGTGCGACGATGCTCGTCCTTGCTCGCGGTGCCAGCGCCGGGGATGGGACCAGAGCTGCGTGGCTTTCAGCGGACAGTCGGAAGCCTTCGCCCTCGCCAGCCGCAGCCCCCTGGGCTACCTCCCCGTCGTCGCCCCCAAGACGCAGCATCTGTCGCTGCCCCCGAAGCGCAAGTCGTGCGAGGGATGCAGACAGAAGAAGGTCAAGTGCAGCATGGACAAGCCCTGCTCGAGGTGCAGCTCCAACGTCGTGATGGCGTGCACGGAGTGCCTCGAGCACTTCGCGGCAGCGGCTGCTCCGTGGGGACAGGACCTTGGGTACGCGCGTCGGTCGGACATCTACAGGATGCTGCGACCGCACAAGCGCAAGCACGTCGACAAAGCATGCGCCTACTGCCGGCGGTCCAAGATCGGCTGCGACGAGGCTCGGCCATGCGCCCGATGTCTCAAGGCCGGGCTGTCGTGCTACGATCGCAAGGACGCGAAGAAGGACGACGAGGCGGCGTGGGAGCAAGCCGCTGTAGCCGCGTCGTCAGAGGCTGAGGGATGGAAGGCGATGCTGAGCGCGTGCCTGACCGAGGGCGACGAGCTCTGGACGACAGCGGGGGCAGGCACGGGAGTCGGAGGTGAGAACGAGTCGTGCAAGGGGGCCGGGGGCTGGCCGTCGCAAGAGCCGAGGGTGCTGGAGGAGCTACTGGAGGCCAGCGAAAGCGAGAGCGGCAGCGACGGCGCAGAGATGAGCAGCGGGAGCTTGGGAGAGGAGGAGGGCTTTATATCGGTGCTACTAGAGCAGACGGAGGAGGGGATGGGGGGATGGTCACAGTGGATCGAGGGGTTTAGTTAGAGGCGGCAGCGGCGCACTGCCGCCGGCCTGGAGCCTCGGAGAGGTTCCATCAGGGTGCCGTACCGAGTCGTACGCTGGGTACGGCGGTATCAGCCCCCGCACAGTATATGCCGCATCATAGTTCGGTACCGGGGTGACCGCCGGTACCATAATCTGATCAGATCATTTTAACAGACCCTATCAGTCTGAATAAACTACTTTAAGTCTCATTCCTTCGGCGGCTGCCACAGCCGCTGAGCGACTCATCGCTGGCATGGCCGGGGCGCGGGGCCGCATGATGGTCCTGCGCGCAGTTACTATCAAGTGAAGGCCCGCGGTACGCCCTGACGAGTCAGTTGAGCCTGGGGGACCGTCAGCAGCCAGTGGCAGGATTGGGTTTGGTTCTCGCTGTCTTTTCTCTTCTCGCCATTTGGCCTTTGCGACAGCCTGTGTCAGGATCAAGCCTCCTCGACTCTCAGCGAGACTGATTGTCCTCGTACCGGAGTCCGGCGGGCGAGTCATAGTGCCACGGTGCGACCGCCCGGCCGCCGTCAGCCGTTTCAATGATGCAGTTTTTGACTCTCTGAGTCAGTAATTCCCCTTACTCAAACGGTTAAGTTAAAAATCAGTACGAGGACAATCAGGAGAGTCGAGGAGGCTACTGAGTCCGATCAGTAATATTCTGGCGTGACTTTTACCGTACTTTGCCCGGCCCACTCAGGGCCCGGACTTGAACTGCCGCCAGTCTGAGCCCCCCCGCCAGGCCCTCCGAGTCACGCTGCTCAGTGCGGCCGCGGCCGGCTCCGAGGCTCCGGGCCGGGGGCCAGGCTCCCGGAGCCGGGCTCCGAGCTCCCTGGAGTCCGAGCTCAGCGGCCCGGCCGGGCGCCCCCCTGGGGATTGACGGTTACGTCTTAGAGCTCACTGAAAATATGGAAGGAGGAAAGACGCGGATCCGATCAGGGCCGTGAGGGATGTTGACAGTGGTAAGTGAAGGCTCAAAGCACAGGACTCGCTGATAAGGACCTCTACAACCTCACATGCACGAGTTCACCGCAGCCTCGGTCAGAAAGAGGCTCGAGGACGGAGCACAGCGAGCGAGGTCCAGGTCAGCTCTAGCATCAGATCGTCATATGGAGGACATGCTTGCGATCGTGCTGAGTGTTTGTCCTGCAGAGAGAGGGAGTCAAAGCCGATCGGGATGCGGGGATCTCCTGCAGCAGCGCCCAAGGCATCACCAGCAGCGAAAGCTGCTTCTTCCGCGACCAAGGATAGAAGCAGAAGGGCGTCAAAGTCACCCGGTCGCGCAAGGAAACTTGCCGTGAGTCGGCGCTAGACGAATAAGCTTCAATCAAACTTGTTGCGCAGGAGCTGATCGAGGAGAACAAGAGACTGTCGGGGTTGGTACAGGCTGATGAGACGCGCTCCCACGAGTATAAGACCTTATTTGAATCCTACCTGGAGAAAGAGCAGGATATTTTGAGCCGGTAAGTTGGAATCCTTTGCCGTGATCACGCGTGAAACATGGTTGGACTCAGTTTCCTCGAAGAATCTGTGAGAATGAAACGAGACGAGAATGCGAATGAAGAGGAGCAATCTTTGATCAAGATAGCATTTGAGCATAGGATTGCACAACTCCTCACGCAAATTACCGAGAAAGACACATCTATTCGACAATCAAAACTTGAGCTAGCGCAATTCAAAGAAATGACTCTGAACTGCATGGACGAACAGCATCAGGAGTGGACCGCTTTGCTCGAGCAGAATCATTCTAGACAGGAGAGTCTGAGCAAGCAATGCAGGTCCTTACCTTGCATGATGATAAACAGTTGTAGTGATCGTACAACAGGATGTTGGAAGAGCAGCTCAGAACTTTTCATCGCGAAAGGGAAGAATTAATTGCAGCAAATCAGAAACGTGTCCAGAAGCTCGAGGTTGATCGTGCTCTTGCCTGTAGATTTACATTTTGAAATCCTTATACCATGTAGGAAGAGAAAGCTGTATTAGAAGACAAGGTGCTACCAGTCTCTGATTCAGTTTGAAATTGAATCTTCTCCAGGTCAGAACATTGACAGCGAAGGTAAATGTAAAGGAGGGCAACGTGGTCCGGCAGCAAGACACACGAGAGCTCTCATTGAGCCTAGACAATGAGCTTGAGCTTGCTACAGAGGCTCTTCGGATCGCTCAGGTGGTACTTGGCCGTGCATTGCTGATGCGTAACTGGACTTCGTTGAAAGGAGATCAACAATGATGCGCGTCATCCTGATTCGGACGATCGCGTTCGGGCTAGTCGAGGGAGGGAGAATGGCTATCCGATTCATCATCAGACAAACTATGGTGAATGCAAGAACTGTAAGGTCCTCCAGACCTTGCTGGAAGATGCCAGGGCTCAGTGTGAGGTCGTTGGCAAGCCAGTGACTCCCTTCTATCTCAATCAAGTTTCAGTTGTTGGGAGCTCAGAACAAACGGACGGGTGACAAGCTTGCAGACTGCGAAACAAGGTGAAGGCAAATCTGTCGTCCTTCGACGTCCTTGATGTTTCTGGTTAGGTGTGAAGAGCTCAAATCGCTTCATGACGATTCTTGTTGGGAGGTAAAATAGTGAATTTTGATTTGGACTGATCTGTCATATTTTCTTGGAGGATGACCTTATTTTCCTATACCACTTTATTCACTGTTCTGATCAGGCTACAAGGCTGCAAAAAGCGTATCAAGAGCTTGAGGAGAGAAAGTACTGGGAGCAATACGTGTTTATTCTCGTGATGTTGTTACAGCGAAGAACTGATCAGGGAGAACGAGATGAACAAGATGGAATTGAAGGCGGCTCGCAGATCCGTTAAGAACCTAGTTCAGAGTGGTAAGGTTTGCCCTTCTGTCTCACGTGTCTGATTTGTTTTCTGGCATTTCATAACTACAGAGGCAGAGGAGGTCAGTCTTGTTCGCACTTGGGGGATTCGCATTTACGATGTTGCTCTCACCAGGTGTGCAGAAGAAGATTGGAACTAGAGAGCTTGGAGAAACATTTGAAGACAGGCGAATTATGTCAAATGTGCCCTCAGACGGGTTCTTACTGGGCTGTTCAGATGCCGAAGCCACAGTCGCCCTGCTGGAAGAATCTTTGAAGCACTCACACATAGAGCTTGAAAGTCTCCGGAAACAGCTCAACGAAGCTTCAGAGCAGATCACAAAGCTTGAGGCAGAGGTGAGTGCACCATGTGTGGTGATGATGACAGCAGCTCAGACAATGACAGCTCGAGCGCCAGAGAAATGTAAAGGACGACTCCGAAGATTGGAAGGTCAGGGCAGAGAGAGCTTCCAGGATCAACCAGCTTCTACTCCCTAAACTTGCAACCCTCCTCTCTGGTAGGACCATGCTTCCCTCCCCCATACTTTGTTCTCCACTGAACTACCTATAGACCGTGTTGACACCAAGGAAACCTCCTCTGAGGGTGGTTCGGCCTTCGACCTCCTCCTTGAGCTTCAGGGTTGACATCCCAGCTCTCCTTCCCTCCCTCATACTCACTCCCTGCTCGTCCTCGTCCTCGTCCTCGTCCTAGTTCTCCTTAGTTCATCTCCTTCCATTCTCAAGTTTTTTAAAGCCGTGGAAGGTGTTCCTGGTCAACCTCCGATGTAACTCATTTGAAACTTTTATCGAAATTTTAAAAGAGGTTTTCAACTATTGGCCAATTTTCTTTGAAAGTGCTGTACACCCGACCAGATCCCCTCTTGCGTCCTATGTAGAGGTGGGTGGTCTAGTGTTGAGGTGACAAAGACGGCTTGGAAGCGCATCCGTATGGGTGGGGTATAATTATCACCGGTCATGGGCCAATTTGTAGGGTAGGTATATGGAGACCCGTAGGTTTAAGTCGAAATATCAGATGAGATAACCCTAAGTTTTACTGTGATGTAACCCATACATAATGATATGGGGGGTGAGGGTAGTGATGGGCGATGTCCACAGTGAATTGGGTGGGTAGGGGGTTTGGAGGGACGAGGATGGCCTGGCTGGAGGTATGGAAATTGCAAGCGCGCAGCTTGGTTGAGAAGCATGCGGTGATGCAGAAGAAGATGGTGAAGGAGTGGAGGAACAGGAGGGAGGAGCAGTTTGATCTCAAGCTCTCTACTGATGTATACTTGTGATATTCTCCAAGACTTCATGGCTACCACAAATTTGCTGATGTGTAAAGCGCCCTTGCAAAGTATGCTGCATTTTGTCGCTGTCGGCGTTGCATGGAATGCTTTGCTTTGATTACGGCCTGAATGTAAATTTTCTTGACGATCAGTGCGTGATATTCTTTGTGTTGCTGTCTGTAATGCCGCATGATTGAGATGATGCCACTTACAAGGACGGTTCAATATATTTTCTCACTTTTTCTCCATCTGAATGTTCTTCGTGCACACCAGGTTGTCTTCTAGATCTCAGTTGGGTATGGAGGATATTGTTCTTGTGGAATTCGAGCGGGACTGGATGCTGACGCAAGCCTCTTGTGCCATGGAACCAGCTGTAAGGACGCTCCTGTGAGTTCAGGGAAGGGTGAACATACCTCGCTTTATCCTCCCGGGACCATGGCATACAGCAGAAGTCGACAGGCTCCGCGATCCATGGGGATGCTCTTGCTCGTTGTCGGGCTCATCACTTTAAGTTCCCTCCCTTGTTTCAGCGCGGATGTGCCTCGGTCAGGTCAGACCCAGTCCAACGTGGACCACGGTGGGTTGGCGAAGGGTGACAATCCGGAGATTGATTCGTTGGTGGATGAGGAGAAGACGCTCATGGATGACGAGAAGCTGCCTTCACGATCAGACTCTGAAGACAAGAGCCATGAAGGACTACGTCAGAAAAGCTCCGATTCGTTGACTGGTGACATAAGGCAAGGCGCGTCCCATGCGGGTCATGGAAAGCAGGAGGCGGAGAAACGTCAACAACCTGCACAGAACTATAAATTGCCTGACAGAAAGTCTTGGAATTCTCCAACTCACCCAGATTCCGGCAGTACGAACCTAGGGAGTGAAAAACTCGATTCCCAACATGGGCAGGTTCCGAAGGGTGTCGAAAATGGTGCAAAGGACCACCACGATACGAAGGATGCACATGTGGCCGATCAAAACTTGTTACAGCAACATAACGAGCACCCCAACGCTCGTGAAACACACAGTGATGATTCACAAAGGAATCGAATGGAGCATTACCGGGTATCAGGTAATGATCAACAGCTCAAGACTGATAACGCTGAGCAGAAAAGGTATGCAACGATGATTCTTACTTGCCATCTTTTTGACGTTGGCGACATCACAGAACGACAGCATCTATGTCTGATCACGCTAATCCCATGAGTGATCATGCAGCTAGTGGCGGGGCGGCGCCTCGTGACCCCCGTGGTAGTGTTGGTGCGGTGCTATTGCTGATCTAAACGTGCGAGCAGGAGACGCTTCAAGACCCACGGGAAAGGGAGACCAGCCAGCAAATCTGAGGCAGCCTGAGAAGCAGCCGATTCCTGCACCAGAAGTACATCAGAGCAGTGCTTCGCCGAACAAGCTAGCTGATCAGTCGGAGTTACATGAAGCTGTCCATGATGAGAAGGGTTCTAACTCGAGAGTGGATGGTGAAACTTCAAAGTCTCCGGTTGACCAGAAGGGCACGATGGTTCAGGGTGAATCGCAGGCGCAGGGGGACATGAAAAACGAAGGCAACAAACAAGCCACGGCCTCGGCAGGCACAACGCCTCCAAAGGCTCAAACGGGCAGTTCTTCGTCGAAGAATGATCCGATTTCCATGCTTATCACCGATATTGCACCTCACAAGCGAAAGTTAAACGTCGGAGTTGAAGATGGTGCGAAAGATCCGGAAATGGTTAATGTGGAGTCTGCAAGGGAAAGGGAAATCAATGAACTTCTACGAAGAGCTGAGAAATATCGCTTCGGGATTGATGCAACCAAAATCAATTATGCTAAGGCCCTCGAAGCATACTCTGCAGCTGCAAAACTTGGAAGTCATGCAGCAACGGCTCTACTAGGTGAAATGTACAAGCATGGACTTGGTGTTGAGCCAGATCTGCAAAAAGCAATATCACATTTCAATGCTTCAGCAGAACATGTGATGCATCCAAAATGCTGTTGATGTTAGTCAACTCATTCAGATTTTGTTTTTAGGGTGATCCCACTGCACAACGCAATTTAGCCATGTTGTACGCGTCTGGAATCGGCGTGGAGGAAAATCAGGCAGATCTTGTTGTCGGCGCCATCTGCTAGTAGTAATATCTTGGTATAGGCGCTTGCTGTACTGTATTATCACTTTGCTTCTATTTCTGGGGATTATCTCGGACAGGTACATGTCACGTTGTATTTTTTTTTCATTTCATGATCGTCCGATGATTCAGCTTGCGATGGGATACCGCCACATGCATGGCGTCGGGGTGCCAAAGAACTGTCAGACTGCAGTGGAATACTATCTACCTGCTGTAGAGGCTGTGGTCCGAGATGTGCAGCAGTTTCGTCCCCCCCCCATGATGGAACGCTACCCACTTGCACAGGATGGTGAGGAAGAATTTCTCGAGAGGTTGACGCGCCTGACTCTGAGCGTGTCAGCTGGCGGGAAGACGCGTGCGGTCGATCTTGATGAGGACGTTGTGAACTACTATCAGTACAGCGCGGCCAGGGGGGATGCAGCAGCCCAGGTTAGCCTCCCGTCCTCTGACCTCTGCCACGATCCCGGAGATCTGATACGAATGTGACGGCGACAGGTGGCTCTGGGCCAACTCTACTACTTTGGGGCACGAGGCATCGAACAGAACTATGCTGAGGCGCTCCGATGGTGGGTATGCCACTGTGGACCTCAAAGTTTTTGACCAGTTGTGCAGGTACGAGCTGGCAGCAGAGCAAGGCGACCCGAATGCTCTGGGCCACATTGGGAACATGTACGTACAGGGCATCCATGTTGAGCCCAACAACGAAACAGCTCTGAAATACTTCAGGTAGTCTCTGCGCGGCCTGCTGTAGTATCATTAACGTCTTGTTACCAGGCAAGGAGCGGAGAAGGGAAACGGGATTGCGATCAATGGTCTGGGCTACATGCACCTTTATGGAATGGGCTTACCTCAGAGCTCAAGCGAAGCCGTGAAGCTCTTCTCTAACGCTGCAGAGCAAGGGAATCTTGAAGCGAGGTTCAACCTAGGAGCTCTGTACGTGGTAGGAGACGACTTGCTCTCTGACAGTTGGATCCCTCGTGAATTGATTTGTGTTGTTTTGTTTCTCTATCGCAGGGCGGACAAGGAGTTAGCAAGGATTATGTGAAGGCACTTTATTATTTCTCGCTGGCAGCCAACAGAGGCCACATGCTGGCATTGTACAATTTGGCCATGATGCACTTGAACGGATTCGGGACGCCGAGATCTTGCCCGAACGCGGTCCAGGTGATCAGCCGAGTTTGTCTTGTCCTGGTTCGCTGACCTCTCTTGAAGTTTCTCAAGTCAGTGGCTGAAAGAGGATCTTGGGGGTTGAGAATTCAAAATGGATACAAGGTGGGGAGAGTTGGTCTGCTCGTCTGTGCCTGACAGGAGGGGCAGCTTTATCGCATGGGGAAGATTGATCCTTCCTTCTTGCTCTACTCGGAAGCATCGGAGCTTGGCTATGAAGTAGCGCAGGCCAACGTTGCCTTCCTGTACGACCTGGTGTGACACAACTTGGCAACGGCGATCTTTTCTGACCCGAGTGATACGCCACTGCAGGAGGAGACGAGACTCACGTCGGGCAAGAGGAGCAAGGCCCTCAACGCGTTCGAGCTATCAGCCCAGCAGGGAAATTCTGCCGCGGAGCTGAAGATAGGGGACTACTACTACTACGGGATGGGCACATCCATCAACTTCCGCAAGGCTGTCGCTCATTATCGCGCAGCTAGTGAGGCGAGGAATGCACAGGTCAGCGTCATGTACATACGGGCGCCTCCTCCTGAACCCTTACCTGCTAGGCGATGTTCAACCTCGCATTCATGCACGAGCATGGCATCGGGTTGCCCAAGGTGTTTCTGACGCTGTTGGTTCACGAGAATGTCTGACGACCATGGCAGGATCTGCACCTTGCGAAGCGCTTCTACGACATGGCAGTGGAAACTTCACAGGAAGGGTCGACATCTTATTCTGACGGACCTGACGGCTGGCCTGCAGGATGCGCTCTGGCCGGTCATGATCTGCCGCACCAAGTTATGGTTGGAGATGACTGTGCAAGAGACCATCGAAATGATCGACACCCTTTCCCACAAGCTCTCTCAGAGATACGGACCAAGGTGACACCCTTCTTTCCCTGCTGTTGTTGCTCTCCTCGACACTCGTGATGGCATACTCCCGACTTGTCTGTCTACATCTCCAATGCCAACCAATGATCTTGTTGCAGGTATGGATTGTGGCTGCCTGCATCGAAGGTTTGGATCCCTTGGCTGTTGGAGAACTGGGATTACGTGCTAGGAGGCCTGTTGGCCTCGCTTCTCCTGCTTGCTATGATCCTGCAGCAGCAGCTGTTCTCAGCCAGGATGCAGGGAAGAAGATGAGAACATCTGTTAGAAACTTTATTTCGCCAGCAATTGTAAATCAGAGACTCCACATGCGCTTTTGGACGTTTTTATTTTTGCTTCACAGAGAACGAATGTAACTTAGAACTTGGAAAACTTCTTTCCTCCCGCAGCCTCAGTGATAACCTGCTCGTCGTCAGCTGAACAGAAGCAACAAGTCTCCTCTTCACCTGAAGAACGTTGAACCTGACAGTCTTGGAGAGAGGCCTGTATCAAACAACACTGTCAGTGCACTATTTCCGCTCCATGTCATGGTCCTTCACCTGCACTGTCCAACAACAACGGAATCCCCAGGGTTCAACTTGAAGGCCGGTGAGACGTGAGCAGGAACGTTCTTGTGGCGCTTCTCGTATCTATTGTACTTCTTGATATAATGCCTGCTCCCACATCAGTCCCCGCACCCGCCTTCGGCTCCTGTTTCTCACATATAATCACGGCGGATAACGATGGTTCTCTTCATCTTGTTAGAGACGACAACTCCACGGAGAAGCTTTCCACGGATGCTGACGTTGCCGACCCATGGGCACTTCTTGTCGATGTAGACTCCGTCCTTGGCCTCCAGAGGAGTCTTGAAGCCAAGGCCGACCGACTTGACGAAGCTGCGAGAGCATGGTGACTAACGGAAACAGAGCTGGGTGGACAAGACTCTGAAATAGACTCTTCCACGAGGTCAACTACCCCAACACATAGGACTCAACAAGAATATCATCAGAGAGCACCAGCTGCATGTTGACAGTACTCTTAACCATCACGGTGCCAGCCCTCGATTGGTTTCTACATGACAGTCTGTGTTCGCTACCCTCCAAAGACAAAAAAATTCAAGACATATGTTCTATTCTAGTAATCATGGTAAGATACATGCTGCTCTGGTAAGACTTTCAAAGCAGAATACGGACTAGGCCTAAAACAAACACGCACGACACTTCATTCAATTTCGCAACGGTGACGAAGTTGTCGACTCAACCATCCGTTCATCATCAGAACTCCTCACGATCACATACACATTCTCATAACACGGCATCCTCACACTAGCAATGTGGCTCAAACCCCCTACCAACCCTGCACACACCCACAAACCAACTTCCCTCTCCTCTTCTGTCGCCTCCCCAGAAACCGCAGGCAAGTGGAGAAGAGCTTACCGAGCAGCCTTCCTGCCAGCCTTGCCGAGGAACTCCTTCTTGTTCTGGAAGACAGTAGGCTGCTTCATGTACGCCTTCTGATCCTGAGGATCGAAGTACGCGGGGTGACCTGCCTTGCCCGACATTTTCCTGCTCGCGCGTGCGCTCGTGGCGCTCGAAAAAAAAAACCGATGATGATAATGGACCACATCCCCGCTCAGAATGGCTCCCACATCCCCGCTCAGCCCTCCTACACGCCATCACACTTTTGGTCAATAAAGTGTTGATGGACAAGCACCGGTGATGATGCCTATGGGAGACAGGGTGGGGTTCGGGTCGTTACCACGCCAGAGTTCAAAACGGATTGCGGCAATGGACGGTGAGGGAGCGGTGATCATGGCGGGGGAAAGAGGGTGTGTACAACAAGGTTGGGAGAGCTGCAATACATGTACATGATTATCTTACCTGGTTTGTGTCTTCAAGAGATGTCTGACATGTTTGTGTGTCCTCCTGTTGACTGTGATGGGTGGGACAAGCGTTCCTTGATGAACAATGGGTCCTTCCACAATGACACTTTGTTCTCTTTTTCAGATGCTAAGTCAGACCTCGTCAACGTTTTATCAAGATTGGAGGCGCACTGGGTTGTGCTGGAAGCAGAACTAACAGAGATCAACAAAGACATCACACAGTGCGAGCAGTGCGTGCAGAAATATGGGTGATACATGCCGTCAGCAGCTCTTGTACTGTGAATCTCACTTGTGTTTGGACAGGGAGTACTTTACTTTTCCATTGCAACACCTGAAGGTATTTTCCAAAAGTTTCTGGGCTAGACTGAACGCTTTTCCCAGGATCTCAAGAAGGCGAAGAAACAGAAGATGAAGGAGATCATTCAAGTACGATGTACTTTTGATAACGATGTTTGAAATGATCGTGCATAAAGGCAATGGAGGCTTTCAACGAGAACCTTGTAGGAGGAAAACGTCTGGTCAAGATGCTAGAACGAGAAATGGTATAGCTGCTACAATGCGTGATGTGTCGTTACAGATATCTGTTGCTGACTCTTTCAATTCATTAGCCCGTCGTGAGTGTGAACAGTACAGCCAAGAGCGGAATGAATTGAATGGACAAGGTGAATATCTTCCATGAAAATACTCCTTGACAGACTCCAATGTTTCAGACTCAAACTTTCGGGAATTGCTTTTATGTTCATTAATCCTGCTCTCACAAATCTATCATCGAATTTAAATTGCAAGAATTTAGAGCGCTGATTGGCCCAAGAGAGCCTGTAGCTTAGATGTAAGCAATGGAATTGAAATTCAAATGCATCATGCACCTTGCTCAACTTGTCGGTAAGAATAAGCGAAATCGTGGTGTACGGCGCAAGCTGAAACAAGTTCACATTCAGTCTAAGATCATGATAATTGTTAATAAATGTTGAAATATACCTTCAAGAAGGCAGGGGTGAATCCCTTGTAGAGTGCAGGGAAGCCCTCGCTCTAGAATTCGAATGTTCAGCGAAACAGAAACACAAGATGCAATTTTCATCCAACCTTGACGGTCTTGACAAAGCAGTCAGTCATACTCTTGTACATGGCCTCCTGGCCTGGAAGAGGCTTGGGCATGTTCTGAACACGAGACTTGACCACATCGAACGGGTTAGAAACCAAGTTCGCGACGAAGCTGGCAAACATGGTGCCAGTGAACATCAAAGGAATGCCGTCCTTGTCAGGGAAGATCTGAGGAAATTTCTTGTGGAGTTGCTCCTTGGATTCAGAGTAGCATCCCAAAACACTGGCAGACAACAAAGTAGCACGAATGACAGTGGGGGTGCCGCCGGACCAGAGCTTCAAGGGTCCCTGTTGGTTGGAAAGAATCAGTACCAGGCGAGCAAAGATTGAGGAAGGAAACGGCAGAGTAGCGAGATCAGGAGAGGAAAACAAGGAAGGAGGAGCAGGAGGGGGGAAATAACAGGCACTGCAGCTCATAACCAACCTCTTCCTTGGCAATGCGAACGATGCAGTCGAGGCAGCTCTTGTAGTTCCTCTGCAGCTCAGGCGCAAGCTTGGAATCTGCAGACATGCGAACAAGGGAGACCTCGGAGGGGAGACCAGCCATCGAGCCGATGGCACCAGCGACTGATCCCATCACAAGCTTCTTCTCAAAGCTGACCTTCTCGTCCTTCTTGCTGAACTTGTTCAGGAGCCAGGCATAAATTCCGACTCTGCAAGAGCCATACGTCCACTGTCTCAAGTAAGCAGCATCGATACCAGTGTAGAGACCCTTGAAGAAGCCTTTGCGCTTCACAATCTGAATGGTGGCATCGAGAGGGTTCTTGTATGCCTTGGCTGTTCCGCCACCTCCATCAATCTGCATCTGCACACGAACAACATCCAGGGGATGGCAAACGGTCGCAGCACCCATTCCACCAAGAGCACCAAGAACCATTCTGGTACCAAGACTGGTCTGCTTGACTGGCTGGGGAGCAGGGACCTGTGCCTTGGCACTGAGCCATGAGGACGCGAGGTGCTCAAAAGGTCCCACCGAGGCGGAGATGGGTGCAAGGAGCACCACAAACAGAGCTGCACGAGAGATCATGCTGGTAAACTTGGTCTCAGCAATCGAACAAGCTTGGTCACGAGGGTTTCAACAGCTCAGAGCGTCCTGTCCTTCAAGATCTGATAGCTGTCCTACTGTCTCTTCGTCTCCCCCACTTGCTCTCCCCACGTCGCCGCCTCCTCAATCACGTGAGGATCCGATCCGCATCTGCTCCTCAACCTACCCCACCCCCTCTCTTTCCTCCAAACAGTTACCCCACCCTGGTCAAAACACCCACCTACCTCCTGCTTGCCTTTTATTCCCATGACTTGTCAAGCACCCCTGCTGGATATCACCCTACCCCTAAGACACGTATTTATACCCCTGGAATCAAGGCAATCATGGCCCCCACCTTTCAAAGATACACACTTCACCCACCCCTGATTTCCCTACCCTACCCAATACTCCAAACATGACCTTCCCTTGGTCAATATGACAGAGCAAAATGACCCCTTTGATAAGGTAGGGGTAGTTACCCCCACCCTCTTCTGGGAACCCACACCCTAGCAAAGAAGTGTTTGATTTGTTACAACAGGAGTAGCGGCCCCCATTGCATCGAGACCCACCCCTGCTCTCCCAAATCAAGTACCCACCCTATCATTTGTGTCCAATCAACCACCCCCTTTGATTTCATTTCCTTTAAGAGGACCCCCACCCTCATTTTCATCATGACAGGTCAATTGGAAGTACCCTAGAATCAGGAGGGTTCGGTATCTACCAACACTTTGATACCCCACCCTAGTCTGCAACTGATCACCCACCCCACCCCATGTCTCATCTCCTGAACTTTGCAAGCTCAAGTTGGTTTTTGAACTTGGTCTGCTCCCACCGGCATCATCGCCCTCTTTCTCCACAGAGTTCGCCCGGCTGTAAACTTTCTGGGCCGCCACATGTTTGCGGCAGCGGGCCGCTGGCCTCGGCCCGCCGGGACTCGCAGCCGTACCGTACGGCGGTAGTTAACTGAGTTCGACTCGCAACCACCAGCTCCGAGACTCGAATCACTCAGCACTGCGGCAGCCCGCCGGGACGGTGCCTGTGAGAGACTCAGAGCCCGGCGCTCTGAGTCATCCGATGATGCCTCGGACGGGGCCATCATGGCATGTCCGAGGCCTGCGGCACCGTGCCGCTGTCACCGGACTGGCAGGCTTCCACCGCCCGGCGGCATGCCATGATGACCGCCCCGCCCGGCGGCCGCGGCGGGTCACTGGCCCAAGTTACGGCGAGGGCCGCCGCCGCGAGCAAATTCAACTTCAATTAGGTGATCGGGATATCGGCATTTCTGAAGTGTACCGTGAAAAACTTGCCTGATATGCGATGGCCGCGACTATGTACACAAGAACAACTTTCCCATTTCTATCCCTTCCCATACCCGCAACTGTCAGCCACGGTGTATCTGTCCTGTTCATCCCTTGGGCCCACGCGATCGTTTGGGAAACACGAGAGGAAGAGTGAGGCTGGCATGGTAATTGAACACCTTCAAGCTCTCCTCCGGGTCGTTCTTTCCTCGTTTGGCTCCCTTCTTGATCTTTGCGCCAACCTCTCTGAAGTAGGCAGACAACCTGCGGGCAAGTAAGCGGCGAGAGGTGGTCGAACAAGCAGTGCGGCACTTGTCAGGATGAAGCTTCAGGTCTGCTGCAAGGTCGTCGAAGTCCATCTCAAACTCTGTCACGAGCAAGCAGGCGACAGCGAGGTGGAGAAGCAGACGATCTCTCTGGGTCTTGAAGCAAGTCAGGGCGAAACAGGAGCGATCACGATTCAGACCTGAGGCTTCGTGTAGGAATTCCCAACAGATTCAGCAAACAGCTTGAGAAAGTGGACGCCGAGTGCCAACGGAATCCCCAGCTCCTTCTTGAGGACCTCTGGAGATTTCCTGAATCTGTTCGGAAGGTTGTGGAAGAAGACCAAGAATGAAACGTAAGAGAGGAGCTTCGCAACCCTCTTCTTGTCCTTCTTGTCCGGGTATGAGTCGGCAAGGTTGATGTGTCTGCGGATGAACGCCGGGAGCTGCTTGGCAGATTCGGGATCCTGTGCAATTGCAAAGAACTGCCCTGGAACGATACTCTCCCACTCTTCACCATCTAACAAATCTTTCCTCTTGTAAACATCTGAGACGGTCTCTGCAGCAAGGTTGCAGGGAGGGGCAAGCTCGTTTGGCCCATTCGCCTTGTCCGCGTCCACCTCCAAACCCGCAAGCTTCTTTGCCGCGTCTGTTTCCTCCTTCTTCACTCGGAGCTCCTTCTCCACAGAATCCAGAGCATCTTGTTCCTCTCGTTCCGTTTCCTGTCCCTTCCGCTTGCGATGGACTGCTTTCACTCTCTTGCTGCCGAATCCATCCACAAGAGCGTCTCTTGCCTGTTCCTTGGAGAAGTCCACGGCGATGGTATTGTCCTTCAAGCCTTTGACTCGCTTTTTCAGAGCAATCACCTTTGCCATGTCGTCTCCGGGATCCACGATGACAAGTCTATCTTTCTCAGGGTCGTACATGCCTACCACGTACTTGTAGGGTTTCTTATCCTGATCTTGCGCTCCTCGGAAGGAAACCCTCTCGCTCTCTATCTTGAGGTTCTTTCGCCCCACTTGCTTTGTACACTTGATCTTGAAGCTTGCGCTGTTGCGTTGCATCTGCTCTAAATGTGCGGGGGAATCCGCAAAGCATGCTAACACACACCCCGGTCCTTCCTCGTCCTCCCTCTCGACAGAGGCTCTAACAAGCTTCGATGGCTGTACAATAACTTCATCCTGAGCTGCTTTCAAAGCTTCTATTCTGTTCAACTCCAAGGGAGGAAACAAGAGCAAAAATAAGGATGGACGTGGGGTGAGGAGGGAGAGGAGGGGGGCAATGAGAGAGGAGAAGGAGGAGCAGGAGCAGGAGCAGGAGCAGGAGCAGGAGCAGGAGCAGGAGCAGGAGCAGGAGCAGGAGGAGCAGGAGGAGCAGGAGGAGCAGGAGGAGCAGGAGGAGGAGGAGGAGGAGCAGGAGCAGGAGCAGGAGCAGGAGCAGGCTTGTCTACACTATCTACTTTCCGACATAGCCGCTACAACCCGCACGTGAAACCGCTACCGAGGCGGACATGAAATATCACTTGCTACTACCCACCCCTGTGAAAGGAGACAAGCCACCCCCACAAGTCTCTAAATTGATATCACCCCCTATTCCTCTTCTGAATTTTGTTCACCCTATGATTTCCCCAGTAAATAACCCATGAAGTGAGACACATTGTACTACCCTACCCTCAAATAAGCAGATTCACCACCTGGCCACCAAATCGGCACTACCCCACCCCGGATATCCCGGTTGGGTCTGAAATCGATGGTGGGCCTGGCGACGTCGCCTGCGCTATGCTGCTTGATCTCGATGCAGAGCGCCATGATCACATGCCGCCTTCCTCATCGCATGTTCAACTCGCAACCTCAATCCAGCTTCCTCCATCCCCCCATGCCCCAGGAGGGCTGCAAGCAGAGAACAACCAGCTGCGCCAGGGCCTGTTCCCGAGGCCGAGCGATCCCGTTGCACAGCTCGAGATTGTTCCTACGGTGAGTGTTGTCTGAGCTAGAATGATGTTCAAAGGGGTATTATAGAGAAATGTAAGAGATCGGTTTCTCGTGGTTCTCGTTGCCCTCTCCTCTGTGTTCATTTGCGCATGAAAGTCGCAGATGTGTCCACCTCCTCGAAGTCTCCCACTGAGTGCGATTTTCAGGGGCGGCTTCTCATGGAGTTGGGGTAGAAGTGTCTTGGGGAATGCTCTCCCTACAGCCCGTATGATCTTCTGGGGACACCCTTCAACCAGTGCTGCCGAGTACGAGGGAGATCGCCAGGAAGGGGAGGATGAAGCAATTTCGAACTCTGATGCACATGTACAGCGACGGAACGTTTCTGACTTGGGCGGAGATGAAGAATTTTCGAGGATCGAGATTTTAAGGCGACAAAGAGCAGAATTTCACGCCAGACGAGAACAGCGCCTAGCAAAAATCGCAGCAGGCGAGTCCGGGCTGGGCAAGGTACGACAGCACGTCAATCCTTTGGGCCCGCACTTCAGGACGCCGATCAAGGCACCGGATTGGAAGGAAGTATACGAGCATCCTGAGCAGGATCTGCACATCGACCTTGGGTGCGGCAAGGGGAGGCTGCTTTTCGAGCTCGCAGGCATGAACAAGGACATGAACTACTTGGGTGAGTCAAGGCCAAGGGCCGGAGGGGAGGCATGCTCAGCGCTGATGCAGGTGTCGAGATCCGAGAGCTCCTGGTGGCTCGAGCAGATCGATGGACGAGGGAGGAAGGGAGGAGAAACTGTTGCTTCGTGTACGGCAACATCAATGTTTCAGTCGAGAGCTTGCTGAGCAGTTACCCGGGGAAGATTCGGATGGTGAGCGTACTGATGCCCGACCCATGGTTCAAGAAGCGACACCAGAAGCGACGCCTCCTTCAACCTGAGCTGGTTCAACAGGTGCCTCCTACCCTTCTCTCCTCAAAGTGACTTGGGCTTGATAGCTTGGCGAGATGATGCCGCAGGGTGCGCAGTTCTTCGTCATGTCCGACGTGAAGGAATGTGCAGAGAGCATGATTGAGATCATGGATGCTTCCCCTCTCTTCGACAACTGGGACGGGAAGTGGATCGAGAGCCCGCTTCCCATCGCTACTGAGAGGGAGGGCTCATGCATGAGCCGTGGAGAGAGTATCTATCGTGCGTTGTATACCAGGTTGTGACATCTGGGTTGATGATCTTGCGAGTTGAAGTAGCGATGATGCACTACCATCCAACAAACGTCTGCGTGTCAATAGAGGGAAAGGATATTTTGATGTTTCTCAAGACTAAGGAATTAAACCAACAAGCTCTACATGTCAACGGACAGTCAGTAAGCTCGCCCAAAGTTCCCCTTCCAGAGGTCTGCAAAGCACGGTCGTATTTTCGCACTTTCCATGCAACTCAATAATGAAAAACTACTCTAAAATCTACTCCTCGTCCTCGGCAGCATCACCGCCACCTCCTGCGTTCTTCCTCTTTACACGGCCAGGGCGTCCTCCTCCATGGGGAGAGGTGAGGGCAAACTCAATATGCTTCTCCTGCTCGACACGAACGAGGAAGGATGGGATGTTGACCATCTGGCGGCCGACACTGAAAATGAAATCAGTAACAGTGCAAGAAGCATCACCAACTCGTGAGGTACAGAAGATACAGAGAGAGCAAGAACAAATGGTCAAGTCGCACAAGGAGTACATTGCAACCAGAGAGAGGTCTTACCGGATGTGTCTCTGGCGGATGAGTACACGAGCATGGTGAAGGGACTTGGCAAGGTTCTGCTTGAAGACAAGAGTCTGGAGGCGACGGGACATGATGTCCGACACTTTGATGGCGAGAACGTAATCCAACTCTTTCTTGTCCTCCTCCAAGAGACCGAGGCGAACGCATCTTCTGAGGAGAGCCTGTCCTTCGAAGATACGCTTGGGGTTCTTCTCGTCAAGAGTGAGCAGCTCACGAGCGTTGGCACGCATCTTGGCGAGGAGGAGCTGAACGCGCCAAACCTCACGCTTGTTCTTGAGGCCGAACTCACCAACGATTTTCATCTCACTGTCAAGACGCTCCTTCTCGAAGGGACGCCTTGGAGTCTTCGAAGTCTTCGAATCTTCACAAGACAAGTCAGTAGAACGTCATAGATCGGACCAGGAGCAGGGAGATTCCAAAAGACACCATGACGCAGCCAACTCTCGTGCAACCTCACACACGCATGCAATCATCGAGATTTGAGTTTTTCGAGCTCAAAAGTTCAAGGCATCATTGAAGTGTGTGAAGACGTAGAGGAGAACGAAGGCAATATGGAGAGGAGCGAGCATTTCGGTCCTGCACTCACAGTTGGTGTACTTGCGCGGCATGGCGGCGACGGCTTTCCTCCACGCACGAGGTGAAAAAAAAAAGGTAAAGACAGTTATGGACCGTTGAGTCGTTATTTGCAAGCCTGTCTGTAACTGTTTTCCTTCGCAATGCTTATAGTCAATATTCTCAATACGACCCCCCAAAGTCCTCTGAAATAGGGGTGGTCGCTAATTGGACCTGTCAGGTTGCTAATTTTTATCAAAGTTCTTCCAGTAAGTTTAGAAATTGAGTGGAATCATGTAATTTTTATGATCCCATTTGTGAAAGCACTGATTATTCTGCTTGTAAACCCCTATAGTCAAGAGGCGGCACGTTCCCACCCCACTCCCACCCCTCCAAATTATTAGACTACCCCTTCTTTGAACAAATTCATATACCCCCACCATCTTTTGCCCCAGTTTTGAGACGGTGGGGTTATGTGGAATTTGTCATCTGTAGGGTGGGTGCATTTCACAGTTGGAATATATCGGGTACTTTTACTAATTGACATTTGGAAATAGTACGGTGGGTCATCAAATTTCGGGGTTGTTGGCACACCAGACAAGCTGGGGTATGGCGAGCGATAGGTAGGTGGGGTTGTTGGGGTGGGATGAAAGAAGGCAGGGGGCCGCCTCAGCAATGCAGGGAGGGGTTGAGCAGAGGAGGGAAGAGAGGTAGTGACTATGGCGATAGAGAGGAGTATTAAACCATGCCCATGACAGCAAATGAGTTCTTTCTTGATGATGGCTATGGATCATTCAGGACGAGATGGTCTGATTGTCGTAGGTAGCAGCGAGGAAAGATCGAAGTAACAAAGAAATTGCTTCTGTAACAGGATTTCTTGCTTGACACGGAATCTCGATAGCGTTCTTGGTCTCAGTTTGATCTGTGTTTCCATTCTGCTACTGTTCCTGGCTGTGAATGTATTGGAGGAGTTATGGTGATTGAGAGGATTGAGAGGAAGATGCTGTTGTGTTGAACCATCTCGAACGCTCGTGTCACGAGATGTCTCGGTTGGTCTCTATCGTCTGTTCACGCATTCGTCTGTTGACTCTCGTTGCTTCCATGGCATCGCTCCATGCTGTCATGACCTTGTCCCCGCATGGGCTGCACGGACCAACTGGCGTCCCCTTCTGACATCTTTTCCCAGTTCGAGCAGGATGACAGGCAGGCGTTTCCACCTCAGTCTGCTGGCCTGTGCCTTCCTCCCTCTTTGTATAGCTCAGTATGGACGAGGAGGATATGGCGGATATGGTGGCGGTGCCGGTGCCGGTGGCGCTGGGATGTATGGAGGAGGAGGAGCTGGCAATGCGGTTGCAAGGCCAGGAGGCGACAGCTCTCTGGATGACAGTGTGCGCTTGTTCTTGCAGCTCGATCAAGATGGTATGACTTGTTCGTGCGTGTTGCCAAATGACAAGTGAGAGGATGATCACTGCGAGTGAGGAGTTGGTCATAGCTGGATGTGTCGTTGTGGTGAAATCAGCGGTGATTGGGGATGTGGATGTGGATGGGGATGGGGATGGGGATGAGGATGAGGATGAATAGCATGAGAGTAGTGAACTGGATAAATGCAATTATGGTGATGATATATAGGTGATGGACATCTGGATGCTCACGAGCTTCCTCCTGCGCTTTACGGTCTCTTGAACTACGACACCAACGGCGATGGTCGAATCAGCGCGGCGGAATATTTGGGTGCCTTACGACAGGTTCAGCTTGAGATGTCATTGGACCATCAGTAAGTTGCAAGAGAGAGATCCCTATATTTCTTGATGACGATGACAATGATTGATGGTGAAAATGAGATGTGCTGTATGTTCATATTCGCACAACCTACTAGGTGCGTTGGTATTAGCCCATTGCCGACGTTACATTCCATGTTGTGCAACAATTATGCTCCGTTTAGCATGCGTTAGCGCCCTGATAACGTGTTAGCGCAATGCATACTGCCATCGATGATGCAGCGATGAATGCTCATGGTCGATGAACTTGCGAAAGGACAACAATCGTATCGTGTCAATCGAACTACCGCTACCTCCTCCTGGTGAACCCTTGACGGATTGAAACAGGTGCCGTCAGCAGTATGGTCCCAACGCAGAGTTCGATGGAGTAGATGCTTGCCGTTGCAAGCAGGGCTTCATCAACGATGGGGGAAGATGTGTCGTCGACACTTATGGCATCGGACACCAGTGAGGACCTCCTCTCAACCTCCTTCCTCCCCTTCCTCCCTCCTCCTCGTCCGCTCTCTCGATCGCTCGCTCTGACGTCATTCTGTACAGGGCTCAGGCTTCGTGCAGCTACATGGAAGCAGGAGCTGTTGTGGAGTTGTCGGACGCGACGTTCCTGCAGATGCTTCAGGAGGGAGGAACATGGATCGTGATGTTCTACGCGCCGTGGTGTTCGCACTGCATGCAAGCCAAACCCGCATACGAGCAGGCGGCACTTGAGTACGCACAGACTGCAGCGATGGCCGACTACCATCGTGCTCAGCAGGGCCTGCCACCAGGTAAGGGATAGCGCGGAGGGGAGAAAGAGACAAGGGGGTTAGGGGCTTGCAGGCGGCTACCAGGAGGTTCAGTTTGCTATGTTGGATGGAGATCATTACAGCAACATCGTGAAACATGAGGGAATCCGAGGATTCCCGACCATCCGCCTGTACAGTGGAGTGAGTTTATCCAACCACATCCCCATCACCTCCTTCTTTGCTCTTGCTACCTCTCTTGATCGTTGTCCACTTCCTCTGTTGCCTACCTCTTCATCATCGAGGGAACTGACGATGAGCAGGGAAGGATGGTGAAGGACTACAAGGGTGATCGTACAGTTGAAGACTTCCTCTCCTTTGCTGCTGGCCTCCCTCAGGGTGCTCATCACGAGGCCGAGGGTATGGATGCTCAGGTACGGTTCTAGGGGGAGGGTGTTGCTGTTGCTGCTGCTGCTGCTGCTGATGATGATGATGATGATGATGATGATGATTCCTTGGATGGTGTATCTCTGAAGTCATTATGGCAGTGCAAGATGGCGTACGGGGCAGGAGCAGAATTCGATGGAGAGATGTGCGACTGCCGCCCTGGTCAAAGTGCTTGCCGTGCTGAGGTTGGTCATGTGACGGCTCTCTAGGTTTCAGGAACGTCAACGGACGTTGCGTGCCGGTTGAAAAACCAAAGAGAAAGGTGAGCTGTGTGACCATTTCTCTACTCGCCTGCTTGTTCCTAGTCTACTTCCTCACCGTCTCCTTCGTGCTCATCTTCTCACGTTTCCTCAGGCGCGAGCTCCTACCAAGCATCGCTCATACGACGAGGCAGCCGTCTACAGTGGTACTTCGAGTTCTCCCTTGCTGGAGAAGTTCCTGACCCTCCCCAGGTGCTCGCGGTGTCGACGCCATGAACTCAGCCTGGCGCAAGCAGGCGACCAAGGCGGTTCAGAACGACGAGGTTGGAGGAGAGAAGAGCGATGGGCCTTGCTCACGTAGGTTGGCAGGTGAACTACAACCGCCTCTGCCAGCAGGAGTTTGGCATCGGCGCTGAGTTTGATGGAGAGATGTGCACGTGCAGGTCAGCAGCTGATGTGATCAGTTGAGAGCCGCTGACACGACAGGCAGGGCTGGCTATGTGAACAGGAACGGACGTTGCGCTCGCGTGAGCTACTGAAGAATGAGAGAGGAGGAGAAATCCAGACGAGCAGATGTTGAAAGAGTAGACGATGGAGGGGCTGATGGGTTGGGTTTGAGTTTTAGGAGTTCTATGTGATTATTCAATCTTCCGCTGAAATGGATCGTTGAGAATGAATGATGAATTGCTGAGAACTGAAGTGTATCTCCCTCCCCTCTTCCTTTCGTCCTTCCCTCCCTCCTTCCCTTCGTTCCTCACTCACTCACTCACTCACTCACTCACTCACTCTCATCTTATGTTCTGCGCCTTGCCTCCTCCTCCCCACTACCATCATCAGCCTCATCACTTCATTACAACTGCGTCTTACAAGCTTCAGAGCTCTTCCTCCCTTTCAAGAACGTGAGTACTTGCAAGAATGGAAGACTTCCTGCCGTTACCTTTCGTCCTTTTCGCTACTCCACGCAGGCAGACCGTACTGATTATCTGTCAGCAGGCCCTTGTCCTCCTCCTCTCCATCACCTGCACTTTCAGCCAGCTTCCTGCCCAATGGTGGATCGCAAAGGAGCAAGGCTTCAACGCCTCTTCCGTCATCCTGCTTCGTCGTCACAATCTTGTTGCTGCCTGCCAGCGATCCTCACCTCTTTCTGGTCGACAAGTCCGCCGAGATCACGCCTGCAGCAGGAGAGGTTCAGGGAGGAACAGATGAGATGTGCCACAGACTGTTGGGAAGGGCAAAGAAGAAATCGATCGGCAGGACCGCAACGAAGCCATAATCTTCATCCCCCTCCTCCTCTGACTGAGAGTGCTTCGCCTCTATCTCTCGCATCGCCCGAGCAAAGACGCGCGTGAAACGCCCTGGGCCACTGGCAGAGACATCAGCAACTTGTTTGAGGGAGGGACACCAGGATGGTGAAGCACAGGAACCTCGCAGTGATAGTTGGCATGCCCACCCAGTTCAACCTTGCTGCTGCTCCTGCGTTCAACGACAGTCATCACAACATCCCTAGCAGCATAAGAAACCCTCGGTGGTTTCGGTAGCATCTCCCGCGTGAAGTCAAGAAGCAGGAGGAGGACCAGGACCACGGCAAGAATGGTGACGAGGAGGATGAAGAGGAGCACGAGGACGAGCACGAGGACGAGCACGAGGACGAGGAGCACTAGCAGGACGAGGAGGAAGAAACGAAATTGCAGCAAGTTACCGATAGCTGGCAGTTTCTTATCCTGATCCATGAGCAGCTTCTTAAGGATGGGATGCTTCTTCCTGTGCACGTCCCAGCTCACGACCAACTGCGCACGTTCCCCTTCCCGTCACCTTGCAGCGAAGATACCGTTGCTTATCTCCATGGCCCCCACATTGCTCAGTCCAGCATAGAAGTCCAGGTGGTCGTGCAGCACGTCGAAACTCTGCGGCGCCTCAGTGGCGCTTCGCCCGCGTGCTCGTCACCTTGAGGCACTCGAAGTCGATGTCGATGTAAAGACCCCCGAACCTCCAGACCACCTGCCACCCACGTGCAGCAGGTCAGGAGGAGGAGATTGACGTCATCGCCCCTCTCACCTCCAGGCGCAGCAGATCCGACTTCGCTCCCAGGTTGGGAGCGTTCTTGTAGGCCTCGGGGTTCAGCATTGCGAGCTCCTCTACGTCCTCCTCCGTCCAGAGGATGTGCTGCCATTCTGGATGGAGATCGATCCAGGTATTGCGCCATGCCAGGAACTGCTCTGGAATGTTTCCCCCCAACCAAATCTTGTCACAACAACCGTAAGACTCTCTTGGACCGGGAGGAAACGCATGTCAAGATGGAGGCTGAGGCTACCTGGTGGATGATTCTTGGGATTCGGGGACTGGCTGTCTCCTTGCTGGGGGATCCGGGGCTTTCACCCCCCACTGGTGACTGCATGCTCATTCGCTTCCTCACGTTCTCCTCGTACAACCCTCGCATCGTCTTCCAACAGAAGTCCTCGTCATCTTCGAACCACCAACCCCACTGCATCTTCCGATTCCCCATCGTTGATTCAAAGTCCGGGAAGGCATAGGACAGAGGGGCATAGTTCAGGTCTGCCTCTCCTCCTCCTCCTCCTGATCCTCCTCCTGATCCTCCTCCTCCTCCTCCTGATCCCCCGGCTCCTCCCAACAGAATCGCCAATGCTGTCATGACAAGCCTTGAATCTCGCGCCATTTCCTGATCAAGCACAGATCATGGCCCTCATCCCCACCTTTGGCGGCGACTTCCGAACTGCTTCCCGAGTGCGTCCAGACTGCTGAGTCAAGTTCCCGCCGTAGGTTACCAGCCGCTGAGCTGTTCGATGACGCGGCGATGGCACATGAGTCCCGGAGTCCGATGACGGGAGTCGGATCATGCGACGGAGGCCCGGGCCGGGGGGGGGGGGGGGGCGCGGGGCGCGGGGCTCTCTACCGGGCACTCGGAGGCTCCGACCCCGGCTGGTCGGAGGGCCGCTCCCGGGCTGGGCCCGCCGGGCCCGGCGCCGATCGAACGGGCCGGCCATATTGTTATGACGGGGCCCGGTAAGGGCCCAGCCCCGCCGACGGTGGCGGCCGAGCCTGAAGAGAACTGAGTCACACTGAATCACGAGTCAGAGCGATGCATCATCTCGGACTCCGTCCGGCGGCCGGGCGGCTGGTCAAGTTCAAGGCCCGGCCAGAGAGAAGGCCCGGCCCTTGACTCAGATCATCGGAATCATTGAACCCCGCAGTCCGGGGGCAGGGGCGTCGGTCACGGTCCTAGCCTGGCCAGCGGCTTGCGCCGGGCACTGAGCCGCTGGCACTCCGAGGCTCAGTGTGCCACCCGGTCACGCCATTGCGGCCATCACTGAGTCATCCGGTGCGGTCGGAACCCTCAGTGACTCAGTATACTGCGGCCTGACCGTTGAACCCTTTTAGAAACCCTAAAACCTTAACTGCCCGGAGCGAAGGGGGCAGAATTGACCGGATGAGACAGCCTCGTACCCCACCTACCATTTTATACCACTCATATGGTTGATTGTAAACCCTCATACCCCCAAGTTTACTCTGCAGTACCCCCACCTTTTTCCATGTCGGGTACTCTCGTTGATTTGAGTACCCTCACCCACCTTCCGGTAGTTGACACTGCTGGTTGACTCGGAATGCTCAGTTGATGTCGCAGGGGTCCGAAGATTCGGTGAGCGACGGTGGCGGCGGCGCAGCCAGGAGGCCCCAAGGAGCAGGGAATGGAGGAGAGGACCATGGCAGAGAGAAGAGTGCTCGAGCAAGCGAGCATGGCAGCATGAGCTCGAGATCCAATGGAGCGAAGAGCCCCAAGTCAAGGATTGAAGCAGCTCTTATCAGCCGAGCTGTTGACCTTCATGCTAGTCCGCTGAAGAGGAGGATCGCCAGCCCTGAGCGAGTGAAGGCACAAAGTGCAGCCCGAGTCTCAGAGGAGGGAGAAGATTCTCCGGATCAAGGCGACGAGGGCTACATGTGGCCCCTCCTGGGCAGCAAGCATTCACAGGATGAAATATCTGAGCATTTCTGGGGCGATGCTGTGAGGAGAATGCACTTGTTGGAGCAGGAAAACCGAGAGAAGACGTTTGAAAAGGCCAAGAATTTGTTTGAGGCCCACGCGAGGAAAGAATCCAACCACCCCCGCAGTCAGGAGCCATTCCTGCCTAAACTGAAACTTCATGGACTGAATCGTAACAAATCCATCAGTTTAGAATCCTTAATCACTCCCAGGGGCGTGAACGTCGCGAAAATGCAGAGGCTTGTATCGGCAGACACTTCGTTCGAGTCGCAGACAAGGTAACCTGTACGTTTCCTGGTCACGTCAACTTAACGACTTCGGACGGTCAGTTCGAATGATTTTCGTGCTTCGATGTCTCAAAAGTGGACTCAACCCATGAAGACCGCGAGAACATTTCGGGAGCTGAAGGAGGAAGACCAAGAAGCAATGTCGACACTGGTGAGATGAGACAGGATGAAAGATCGCAGCCGATGGGCCTTGACTTGACAACATTCGCAGCTCAGGTCCAGTTTGCGCAACCTTTCTTCAGTCAACCTGCAGCTGAAAAGAGAGGTCCTTGCAAACTGCTCAACGTCTTGCTCTGTTGTGACATCTCTCGATCAGCACATTCGGCTCCACTCCGTCATCCTGAAAAGCCCTGAGACCGATTGCTCGGAGTACTTTGCGGACTCGCGATCGTGCTTGCGGGATGTGAGTTGATTTGACATGTTGGCGGGTGGTCCCTGCGGCCGGCCATTGACTTTCTTGGTTGGGATAGACGAAGATGTTGATACAGAAGCTGAACCAAGGCTTGCGCGACATGCTGGAGCTCGACAAGGAGGAGATGATGTACGATAGCTGCTACTGGCCAGAGGTGAACAAGACCGTTGGTGTGGTCTCGAAGGTTCGCCCTGCCTGTGCTGACCTGAGCCTGACCTGTCTCGACAGGTTCCATCGATCATGAGAGAGAAGCTCATCAGTCAGGCGATCAACAGAGATGCTTCCTGCAAGTGAGACCCTCCCACATGTCGACCTGACGTTCCGGTGGTGACAAGATGGTACGGTAGGATGAGTATCGTGCGGAGGGTGCAGCAGGAGGCTTCAGTGAGGGAAAGCGCATTGAAGAAGTTGTTGAAGTCGGAAGGAGAGATGTCTGCTGAGGTGATGATGGGCTTTCTGATTGTCGACTGGTTTGCTCGCTCCTCTCATGCGATGAGCAGGAAAAACGCAAGCAGATGTTGAGGAACAAGAGCAGAGAAAAGGCATGGGAACTTTTAGTTTGATGCGAGAGGGCAGGGCTGTGACTGTAGTGCAGGAGTTGATCAAGCTGAAGAAGACTTGGCTTACAGTCTTGACCTCCACTCGCTCAATCAGTACGCTCGTTGACTGTTGCTTGTCGAGTGGGCAGTGAATGGCTGTCAGAAATCTTCTCGAACATCTTCAGGATACGAAAAGCGATCTCGATTCTGGTAAGGCCGGGTCATGGTCTTGACCGAATTCTCAAAGAGCCTGCATGCAGCAATGTCGGAGCGCCAGGATGATTCAAAGATTGATGAGGAATACGACGAGGAACATCTGAGGGGGTCTAGTGAATGCTAGCTGCAGGTCAAAATTTCGATGGAGAGAGAGGAGAGTGGCGAAGCAGAGGTAACGTGCATTTTCGCACAAGTCAAGAGGGGTTGAAGCGTGCTGGCAGAGTCCAGCGGTGGCTCTACCGATGCATCTTATCGAAAAGATGGCAGAAGCTTCGCACGATGGTACTTGTGACGTTTGAACTATGTCATGTGATTTTGAGTTGCTGTCTGCAGAACATGGACATCATATCTGCATTCTTGCAGGTACTTGCAGCAGCAGAAATCTACATTCACCCTGGGGATTATTATTATCATTATGATGATGATGATGATGATGATGATGATGATGATGATGATGATGATGATGATGATGATGATGATGATGATGATGATGATGATGACTGATTGATTGGACGATGCTGATCGCTACCATGACAACCTGACGTTATGGCCCTGCCCTCTCTCGCACTCTGCTCAGGAGGTCAAGCGATCTCGCGGCTTCTGCCTGCAGGTGGACGAGCTTGAAACTCGTCACAAAGTTGGTCGTGAGGGGAGCGGCAGGTGCGGCGATACCTGCAGAGGGTGAGGAAGATTCAAAGGGCCATGAAGGAATTTCTTGAGTCGACTCGGTGACGCAGCGCAAGGTCAGGCCATGGAACGTGTAGGGCTGATGGGCAAACATGGCAGGGAGACCAGGAGGCTTCACTTGCACTGCGTCGACTTGTACGAGAAGAACTTCATCATCCGGACTCTGAAATCTGTAGCCTCCAACTCCACCTCCACCTCTCCTCTGCTTCCTCATCCTCTTTCCTCCCCTCCTTTCTTCTTTCTCCTTGTCCTCTTTGTCCTTGTCTTCCTCCTCTTCTCTTCACTTCTCTTCTTCCTCCACACCACCCCCTTCCCCCCTCCCCCAACCTAGCCCTTCCTTCTCCTGCTTCTGAGGCTCCTCCTCCACCACCACCAACGCCACCACCGCCGCCACCACCTCCTCCCCTCCCTTAGCCCCTGTGCTGGTCTCCTCACTTCTTTTCAATTCTCCCACTCCTCCGCGTCCTTGTCTTCTTGTCCTGCTGCAGCCATCGATTCAGCCCCCACTGACTTTGTACATCGATCAGGCACATGAGCTCTTCAACCCAGGGGTAAAATTCGAGCATCCCAAGTCCTCGGAGGTGAAATCGTTGAAGATCGAAAGGTGCGAAAGATTGAACAAGCAGCACTTGTTTGTACTGGATGGCTTTCATGCTATTTCCTCGTATCTTGCTTGCTTGTTCCTATTTTCCTGTTTTCAGTGTTTGATCATGACGATTCTCATCGTCGATTCACTCTTCCACTTCTCTTCTCAACCTTTGGCTACACCATCGTAATCATTATCTGATCGCTTATTTCGTTCCACAGGGAGGTCAAAGAAGACTTCATTCGCAAGGTTACAGACATCCAACAAGTCTGTCTCACTGCTCACTTCCGCTACCAGCGTCTCAAACTCAAACGAAAGGAATACATTCTGGCTTCCCAGCACTATGACGCGCAGGTCAGTTGGAGGAGGAGGAGGAGGAGGAGGAGGAGGAGGAGGAGGAGGAGGAGGTGGTGGTGGTGGTGGTGATGTTGGCAGTGGCGCAGGATTGTTGCAAGACTCATTTCATTTCAGGTTTCCATCTGGAAAGACAAGCTCATGCAGGTTGAAGGAGGGACGTCGGAGGTAGATGGCTGAGAAGCCAGCAGGTCATGTTGTTTCGAGACGCCATGAGCGACTGGTTCGCAAACGGAGAAGTGAGTCTTGCCCCACATCTCCTCCCCTCCATGCTTGCAGCCCATGCACGTTGCTGCCTTTCCTGTACCTTCTCTCTCCTTGTTTTCTTTCCTTCACCGGAGGCGTCCTCTCCTCTTGCTGCTTCCAGCCCTTCTCGTCTCCTGCTCTCACATGCTGGGTTGCATTTGCTGCTTCGCTATTCAGAAGCTTCTTTGTCCTCTCTCTCTCATTTCAGTATCGCAGTATGATCAGCAAAAGGTGCACCAGCTCCAAACAGGTTTCACTTCCTCCCGTTCCCTCCCTCTCCCTCCCTCCTCTCCCTCCCTCCCTCCCTCCTCTACCTCCCTCCCTCCCTCCCTCCCTCCCTCCCTCCTTCCCTCCCTCCTTCCCTAGCTGCCATCTCTCATTCTCTTCCTCTTGCTCCAGGAATCTTCGGGCCTGCCATGGCGAGCAAGACCATGGGGCTGGAAAATCCAACTCGTCCTGTCCGACCCATCTGGACAGGTGAGGGCGGCAAGAGGAGGAGGAGCGCTGACAGGAGAGCAGGCTGTTACGCTCTCAGTGAGGAGGAAGCATGTGAAATGCTGCGAGAATGCAATCGAACAGCAGGGAGCACACGCATGAGGTCAGGTTCTCTCCTCCTCTTCCTCCTTCTCTGACAAACCCTGGCAGACGCGCGTTGTTCCCCGAGGCAAGGATGCAGTTTTTGGAGGAGAGCGCATGAAGACCCTTGACTGCAAACCTCCCTTCCTCCCTCTCTCCACCACCACTACCTCCTCCTCCTCCTCCTCCTCCTCCTCTATTGCCACCCCTCCTCCTTTGCTTCTTCTCCCCTCCTCCCATGCCCTTCGCGCTCGCTCTCCCTGCTCATGTATTCTAATCTGCTTCAACAAACTTCGAGTCTGTGTGAGTGGCCGTAGCGAACTTGAGCATGTTGAACATGAGCCGAGCTCCGTCTGTCTTCACCCGCCACCCATAGAAGCTCGCGTCCGACGAGCCCGGCCGGCAGTTCCACACCACCACCTGAACAAGTTTCAACTTCCCTCCTCCCTCCTCCCTCCTCCAATTACCTTCCCCTTCCTCTTCCCCTCGGGCAGGCTCACCAGCACCTGCACGCCTGAGGTCACTCGAGCAGGGGTGCAGGTCGGAGGGGGGAGGGTACCAGAGGAGCTCCGGAGCTCCACTCGGCCACCAAGACGCTGCAGTCCATGCCAACCTTCTTCTCGAGGGACTGATGCCTGCGCAACGTTACTCTCCTCCTCGCAGCCGAGCAGACTCACATGCTCTCCTCGCCCCCCGAGAAGCTTCTCACGCCTTCCAGCATCTCCCCGCACTTGGGGAACCGCGCGAGCTGAGCTTCACAACGGCGCAGCGTCAGCTCTTGCCCACCTGACACTCTCCCGGCATGGCATGGCATGAACTGCAAAAGTCGCCCGGACACGCACATCCTCCTGCTCAGCCCGTCATGACCCTCCTGCGCTCGTAGAGCAGGTGAGAGAGGTACCCCTCCCCATCGTTGAGTGCGTAGGCACCGACGACGATGCCGACTCCTCCCTCCACAGCGTCTGCCAGGACGTCGCCGAGAGCCTCGGGGTCGTGAAAGTCGGCGTTGGACCAGAGGAGGACGCTGAGCAGGGGCATGAGGGACAGGAGGCGGGAGGGAGGAGCACCTGTGGTAGGTGAGCAGCTGCTCCAGTGAAGGGTTGCGAAGGTGCGCCAGGAAGATGTCGACCTGCGACCGAGTGACGCGGGGAGGAGGAGAGGACATGGGACTGACTTGCGTGCAGCCGGCCCGGAGGAGCTTCAATCTCACGTCCTCCCGATAGTCCTCGAACGTCTCCGCGCATACGAGAAGGATCCTTCACGGCAAAGGTCACGAGGTCATGGAGGGTGGAGGTCACCTGAAGGAAGGGAGATTTCTTGCCGCTTCCATCTTGCGCAGTTTGATCTTCTTCCTGAGGGAGAGCAGCGCCTCCAAGATCTCAAAGAGGTACCATTCTTCTGTCCCCGCGCGCGGCCTCTTGGTCCTGTCGCCAGACACTGAGAGCAACTCAGGGGCGGGAGGCTGGAGAGGAAGCAGCGACCTATTCCTTGCCCGTCCATCTTGTCGATCAGGGGCTTGATCTCGGGGCTCGAGGTCAGCAGGAATTCCTTGCCGAGGGCATACGCGTGCTCCATGTCGGAGATCGCCTCGTGCCGCAAAGTGTCGAGCATGGCGCGCTTTGAGATCTTCAAGACTTTCCCCCGGTCTACCTCAGGGAGGTTGGAGGCCAAGACTGGGATACATCGCTCAATCTCCTTGTCCGCTCCTACAAGTCGTCAGGGTTCAGGTCGGAGGTTGATCGCAGCGGTACCATGCTTGACGCACTGAATGAGAAGATCGCAAACTTGATCGTAGCCGATGGAAGGGTAGAGAGACATCGCTTGCCGCAAGTTCACTCTGTTGACTTCTCGCTTCAGGTCCTGCGCATCCACACATTCACATCTCTCGGCGAGCTCTCTGCGTCCACCTGCAACACTATGTTCCTGCTCGAGATCGCGCAGAACAAGAAGTCTTGAGGAGGTTTCGGTTTTCTCCCGTGAGAGATCCGCATCACTTCATTCATCGCCTCTACCTGCCGGCTCACCGTCACCACATAGACCAGCCATGTCAAACCATCTTCAGACCGGGAGAAGACCGATGTCGTCGTCCCCCAGGTAGTTCTCAAAGCTCGAGACTATCTGAGCGATGGACCTCGTCTTGAAGTACTTGAGCGCCGGCTGGTCCCACGACCTGCAAGGTTGATTGAACGGAGGTGAAAGGCTGTTGGAAGTTGCGACCCTTTCAAGAAGTAGATAGCTGTGCGAGAGTCTAAAGTCTTGTCGAAGAAGATGCGACAAAGAACAACGATCTGATAGCGGAACAACTCTCAGCAGCAAGATTTCCAACTTCTAACTCACTTGTCCACATTTCAAATCGTCGGCAATGGAACATATGTTCAAGCATCTTATCACATCTCAGCGCAAAAATGAAACACGAGAAGATTGCAACCAACCTAGTTGGATTGACTTCCAACTTCTTCATCTTTTTGAATACCTTGCCATCAATTGAAATCACAACCATGTTATCCCTCATCATCTCTCGTACCGTCTCTTCGAAGCCCTCCCTTGCAACACCATCTCCATACCAGATCAGCGTCAAAGTCACCCGACAGGTTCTCACCAGTGTAGAGCAAATGGACAAACAGTTCGAAGTCGTCATCATCGTAATCGACTTGTATTCTGTCGTTCCTTCTCGCGAGAAAGCACTTCAAGTCACTGATCGAGAGGCAAGGAGCAAGTATGGCTCACTCTGAAGCAGGATCCATGAGCATCTCTTGAAACCGCAGACTCTCTCTGCACAAGACGAATTTGTGCCTTGCAACAAGGGGTTCAATCATATCATCGAGCACGACAATGAGGGTACAGGTGGTAGCTCTGGTTCTGACAGGTCACGGTCACCTGCGATCATGAAGGTCATCTGGGCGAATACAAGACTCTCTCGCAGACAGGTCAGAGCACGCACGTCGGAGAAGTGTCCATGCTCAAGCATCCAGGCTTCAGGCTTCCTCATCTCGAGGAGAGACTCTTCCCCCTCTTCCTCCTCTTCCTCCTCTTCCTCCCCCTCCCCCGCTTCCCCAGCTCTGTCATCGTCGCTGTCTACTTCGATCTGTCCGCCCCTGAATGACGCCATCCCCCCAATGCGGCCCGAGTAGCTTTCCCGCCTCCCCTTGCGCGTCAAGGCTTGTCCCGTCCCCGCTTGCTTGCGTGCTCAACTTGAAGGCATCTGATCAGTGACCATCGGACTCGCTTGCGAGGACTGAGTCCGAGAGGCTCCTCGAGTCTTTTGTGTGTCTGCGAGTTTCCCCGTCGCAAGCGGCTCAGCTACTGCACAGCTTCCTTCTACCGTATGCCCTGGCAGGTTCCCGTCAGATCCCAGGTCAGATCGTATGTGACACCGGTAGTTCAGATGAGTGACGGGCTACGCCGTGCCACGGTGGCGGACAGCTAGCGACTTGAACCGGGCCCGCACTGGGCCCGCACCGTCCCGTGCCCCCCACCGGCGGCCCCCGTGTGACGGGTGGCCCGGGCAATGCCGGATGAGGGTGGGTAGACTTGGGGAAAGGGTGGGGTAGTAGTACTGGGTCATCACATACAGGAGTTAAAAATATGAATTTTTTAAACCCGGCGGAAGTACATCCACCCTACCCCACATCTAGCCTCTCCTGGACAATCATACCCCCACTCAATCACATGCAAAGATGATCACCCAAGCGAGATGGACTTAACCCATAATTTATCTATGAATATCACCCCTCCTTGATAGTTATCGCGGGGTACCACCCTACACGAAGAGTACACACATCCCTAGTGGACCCCCCTTGTACAAGGACTACCCCTCTATTTGAAGGATGCAGGTGGCCCTGTACCCTTTATTATTCACTTGTCGTGGATTGATGACGGGAGGAGCGACAGCAGCAGTCGCAGCCGTCAGTCAGCAGCGCAACTCCGAGCACGACGCGATCTGTGAGTCAAGCACATAGGGAGGACGAAATTTATCTGAAGCTTGGGTAGCAGACGTATCAACAAGCAACATACACATCATCACAACACGTGTGCTGGATCGAACAGCTGCGTTTATAATGAGTGCCACACGTTTCGTGGACGGGAGAGCTGTACATGAAGTCATGGACTGGCGTTTCGACAACGTTCCCATCCTCGATGTCAAGAACACAAACGACATTTCAAAGTTTACATGGATGTCTGTCAACGAATACCTCGAAGCATTATCCAACGACTCGCCTAAGACTGAAGGGATGAATGAAGACCTGCACAACAGCCCAGTGATCGTTGGTAGGATCCACACCAACACTCCAACACGCACCGACTCGGGTGATCACTTGCATGCACCATTGCTTCATGTACAGGAAGACGAGCTGCACAAGCGCAAGTTTTGCTCATCGGATTTCTTGTCAGTTGGCACGTCATCAACCTTTGCTGAACCTTGCTCTGAGCAGCAGGAAGGAATGGATTGCATTTTTACGGATGAGTCATACAATATACAGGAGTGAACAGAAAGTGCAGGGGCTACAATGGTGTAGTGTAAGTGATGTAGAGCAGGGGGGCTACAGCGATGCAGCAGATGTAAACTAGTGTCTATATCCAAGATTCGAATCCAACCCTTAGAGAATTGATGTCAACTGCAAAAGGACCAGGATTTCTCCCAATCCGTCACAGACTCTTTTCCAGACTGTACCGAGCAAGAAAAGAGATGTTAAAAATCTTCCAGAACATTCAAAGTCTTCAACATTTTTGGAAGATCCAGTTTCAACTTTGTAATGTTCCGAATAGCTCGTGAATGCAAGCGAAATAAAGTTCCCAGTGAAGGTTTGATTTCTATGTAGTAGGGGTTCGGCAGTGGTTCCGCCATTCCCAGGGGGAGGCTTGCCAGTGGCTTGTCGGGCCTGACAAGCCTGTCGTTCCAAGTTCGCCTCCGAGTACCGTCACTGACTCCGCGGCTTCTCGAAGGCTTCAAGTTACCGTAGTGCGGTGAGGTGGCCCAGTGACCCTGACACCGTGCGGCTGTCCACCGGCAACCCTCATCCGGAGTCCTGGCAGGCCAGGCTGGGCCCGGGCCGGGTGACGGCGGGCTCACAGAGTCAGGGACTCAGTGATCCGGGACCCGCCGGCCCGGCCGGGGGCGGCACGGTGACTCGAAGGCCAAAAGTAACGGTTCGTTATAAGGTTTGATGTTGTTTTGACGTAACATCATGGGCCTTGTCGGACTCCAGCCGGCATCATGGCCAGCCAACGACCTGAGTGGTCAAAGACCGAGATGCTGAGATGAAGGAGGGGAACCAACGGTAGCACAGCGCATAGTGACCTCGAAGCCAACGAAATACTGATGTGCTGCAGAGCGAGAGAAGTTTGTGACTAAAATCTGAATTGAAGACTTAAAATAAGGGCTTGAGGGTTGATGCCAGGGTTGATGCCGATCAGAGCCTCCTGTATGATGTGGGTTCTCTTTGCTCGTTCATGCATATTGCTGTGGTTGTCTTGCATGCTCTCCAGAGTGATGGTTCTTGCTTTTGATGCCCCTGAGGATCGTTGGGAAGGGGGAATCGACAGAAACGGAGTTGTGAACTGCGAAATGTCCATCAAAGGAGGCAAATGTCAGTCTAAGGCCAACTGCGTATTCAACCTGACGGCAAAGCAAGACCGTTTCTGTATGAAAGATACAATGGAACCGGCTCACCTTGGGTCACATGTTGGTCAAACTGCTTCTGGAATATACACATGTGCATGCTGTAACTCAACATTGTTCCATTCTTCAAAGAAGATAGACACGGGGTCGGGATATGCTACCTTCATTTCTCCAATCGAGCACGGGTCTGTTGGATACAAGCACCATGAAGGCTCTTGGTTACATCATCCGCTCGATACAGGAATTCACTGTGAATATTGCGGATCGCACCTTGGTTTGATGGCTGAACTTAAACGACCAAACCTCTGAGTGCATGGCAGGGAATGTACGCGAAGATGGCCCTCCCCCGCACGGGAGAAGATACATGGTGAACTCCGCTTGTCTCAAATTCTTTTGCGACTTTCCTGGATGCTCACGAAATGACGAAGAATTTTTCCGCTCGAAGCAAGTAAGGAGGCCATTAAGACCTTGAAGGAGCTTAGGGAACCTGATTCTTATGTTAGCTAGGGGCCAAGTGGAGGGCCTTCGACATCGGCGAAAGCTTTGAAGTGAGAGTGAGGCGGATGCAAATCATTATCACAGCAGTGGCATGTATGTGCTGTGGGGCTCGTGTTCGATGTTTTGCTGACTGACTTTACAGGCGTCTGCGTCCCTTTCACGTTTTTGTACATGTGCTGCGGATCGCGGAAAAGGAAAGTGAAGGTCTACCACCTCGTCTCGGGTATTACTGGAGCGATGATGCCTTTGCTTTTGACCAAAGTTGTTCAGACGAGGAAAATGGCAGAGGAGCGAGGATCTCTCGAGACGTGAATGAATGATGCAAACTTGTGGCGCTATAGTTCTTAGGGAAAAACTTTGTAGATCTCATTGGGATTACACCACAGACAGCGAGAGAGTTACTGGGGGATTGACTTAAATTACACTGAACAAAAGGATTGGTCGTATAAAGGAGGAGTATGAACTGCTTCAACTATTTTGTGTCTGCCTACCTGCTTGGAACAGTTGCTCATGTATGTATGACAGACTGTATCCTTGGAGGGCTAGGATGTTCTCTTTGACTGAATCTGCTGCGATGTGCATGCCGCCTTCAGTCTTTCTCAGCAGCCTCTCGCTAACAATTTTGTCCTTCTTCCCGCGGAGTAATAAAGGACAACTGTATCGGCCATTCGGAGAACTGGACGATTCACATACCACACGATGTATGGACGCGGGAAAGGCTCCTCCAGAAAACAACTGCAAGTGAGGGATGTAAGAAAGTGAAGGCCCCCCACACCCAACGAAGACTTACCTGTAGAGTCTGGCCCGACAGCACTAGCATGTCTTTCTCAGTGAGCCGCAAGTCAGACTCCGGCCTCTGCCATCGCAAGCAGGAGTCAAGCACCTCCAGCCCCGGTTGGCTTGAGGCAGGGATGATCGTCAGGAACGTCAGATCCACGTGCGGCTCGAAGGAGCATGGCGACTTTGAATTGTAGAAGCAGAAACGCTGCTCGGACATGGACAGCGCCCCCCCTTCAGGGTGATTTCCCGTGTCGATCCAGTCCCTGATCTCCTCCTTACTCAGGCCGAGGTGCCAGAAAAGCTCCCTCAGCACCTCCAGCCCGATCCGCGATAGCATGTCGCATGCTTCAAACACGTGACTGTCGGCTCGCTGGGAGACAAGCCGCAATGAAGGAACGATGTTGCCTTGACCTGCGGCTCGCACACTGAGAAACTCATTGCCGCTAAACCTAGGCTTCTCTCCGCTGTCCATCCTTGCAAAGCCTATTGAGCCTCCAGGAAGGCCCTTCACCTTCTCCATCCTGCCGACTCTGTTCTTCTCCTCCTGTGGCAGACTGAAGAACTCCCTCCCAACGTCGCGGAGGGACTCGAGTTTGTCAGCTGACTCTCCTTCCAACCTCAGCACAAAGAAGTGGTTCCTTGCTAGCTCCTCGACCATCCTCTCAACCATAGGGGGGCTGAATGAGCTCCCGCCCCAGCTTTGTCTCATTGCATCCACAGCGTCCCCGTCAAGGCGAATGAAGGGCTCTGAGGGCCTTAACCTCTGTCTGGTGTCGGTCATCTTCCGCAGGTTTCTTGTTCTACACTCATGCACGACACTCCTCGTCACCCTCTCCAGCTCCAGCTGGTAACTCCCTCTCGCCTGCAGGATGATCCTGCCACTTCGCCTCGCCCCCAACCCGGTCATGCCAACATGCAGCCATCCAGTGCAGTCAGAGACAAGCACGACGACGAGCAGCAACGTGACCCGCGACCCTCTCATGACCTCGGCGACGATCGCAATGACAGAGAGAGGGCGCGCGGATCGTAGCTGTAAAATCCAGGCGATTTATGAGGAGTGATGGAGGGAAGAAAGCGAGGCAAAGAAAGGGAGAGGGGAGGAAGGGAGGAGGAGAGAAGGGGAGGGAGGAAGTGAGAGGGGATGGAGGATAGAAGGAGACCTGTCAAGGGGAGCCAGGGACGATGATGATCCGAGGAGCTCTTGGAGGATGAGGGAAGGCAAGGGCGGACGATGCAGGGCCACAACAAACCATCGCCACTAGTAGTAGTGACTTCAGTTGTGACCAACGTCGGCCGGGCCCGGCCGGGCCGGGCCCTCACGGCCGGGGTCCCGACTGTGCCCTCCCGACTGCCTCGACAACTCCATCAGTAAGTGAGGGGACGAGGGCCTGGCAGCTGCACGTGTAGTGGGAAGCAGGAAGGATGAGATGGGGGAGGAGCAGGAGGCGGCGGGAGAGGATGGAGGACGAGGCAGACGAGAGAGGAAGGGCAGCAGTGCGAGAGCAGCAGGCTTCAAGCTTGCCGAGGTAGACCTCCTTGCCTGCTGGTTGTGTCGAGCGATCTAGCGAGAGTTGGGTAGGGCATGTCCAACGACGGGGCGGATTTTTTCATTCAAGAGTTTGAGGATGGTATGGGGAGAAAGCGATTGAAAGGAGTGAAGGGGACTGAGCGCGAAAATGGAAGAAAATCAGTCATGAGATCGAGGGGTGTGGGATCAACATTCCGATGTTGACATTTGACTGCAGATTGTTGTTAACCCAGGAATTGCTCTGAGACCAATCGGCGGGAAATCATCATAACCTTGGACGTTTAGCTAGCTCATCATGATCACTGGATCGTTTGATGAGAAAGGAGAAAACTTCGCGCAGCTCACAGAAGATAGCAGACTGAAGATCTGGGACGTCACGTCTGGAGCAGCGTCAAGCGAGTGAGCATTTCGGCCCCTAGTTCCGGTTCCTCCTGCTGACCTGTCCCGCAGATTTTCTCCGACTGGGAAGCATGCAGCTGAGCTGACATGCGTGAGCTGGGGGAAAGCTTTGCCAGTGACGAGCTCGGCGAAGTATGAGAGGCAGAGGGGAGGGGGAGGGGGAGGGAGAGATGGAGGAGAGGCAGGGAGAGTGAGCGGGAGTGAGAGCGAGCCTGCAAAAAGTTGAATTCTGTGCAGGAAGAAGAAGTCGAAGAGAGGAGCAGACCTGGTGGCGATTGGAACAGGAGCGGGAAAGATTCTCCTGTGGGATTGCGTGAAAGGAGAGCTGAGGAAAACGCTCGGGGGAGAGAAGTCCGGGCACACGGGAAGGATCAACGACATTGTGCTCACGTCCGGATCCAACTTGTACTGCTGCACTGATGACTGCTTCTTCTCATGCTGGAACATCGAGACTGGGGAGATGGTCCTGACTGCGAGCAGGAGAGGAGACCGTCTGACACCTGCTGCAGACGTGGAAGGTTGCTGTCGGCAAGCAGTCAGCGAACAGGCTGGCGTTGCGTTCAAGTGAGGATGAGATTGTAACGGCCAGCTCGGCGATCAAGGTGATGAAACAGCTTGAACTTCCTCGTCCTTCCTCCTGATCCTGCTCCGTTCAGGTCTGGGACTTGGCGACACGAAAGACGAAGCGCAAATACCCGGGTCACGCGTCAAGGGTTGTCTGCCTGGCCTACTCGGCCGACTCTCGTTTCCTGGTCTCGGGCGCGAGCGATCGTTTCATCAGCCTGTGGGACTCCTCCTTCGAGACCGACAATACCGTCGCTCTCAAGACCTTCACTCTTGACTCCTCTCCGACTCAGGTCTGCCATGAGATCGTGCGCTGCTCCTCGGCCCTCCTCTCACTCCCAGGCTCGCAGATCTCGCTAGTCGGAGGCACGGGGGAGAGCATGCAGATGCTGGCTGTGTCCGAGGGCGGGTCAGTCTCTGTCTGGCGATTTTCTCCTCCCAAAGGGTGAGTTGAGAAGGGAGGAATGAGAGAATATCGGTACCTTGACGGGTGGACAAAGGAGCTCGAAGAAGAGGACCTCCGACGGCACCGTCACCGAGATCCCTCAGATGCCGTCGACCAAGGTCTCGATGAAGGATGGGAAGTCTCAGATCTACAACGCGAGATTCGAGGTCTGCAGGCTGCTCGCCCGGCTCCTGCCCCTGACCCTTCTGCTCCCGAAACTAGGGAAGTGACAACGTCAAGATCTGCCACGGGACTTCCTTCCTCCCTCTCTTCACTTCAGTCCAGGTGAGCGCAGCCGTTGCAAAGGGCAGGAGCTGAGGAACGCGTTTGTCCAGATTGTCGACAAGTCAAGTGCTGAACTTGTGTCGGAAGTGGCGGTGGAGGGAGGAAACAGCAACCTGCTCGGGCTGACCTCCAGCTCCAAGAAGAAGAAGGCTGCCAAGGACGTTTCTGAGAGCTACGACCTCAACGAGGTACCCGTAAGGGGAGTCAATGCTGACAACAAGGCGACGAAGGTTTGACCTGTTCGTCTTTGCACCTTTCCTCCTCTTCCTTTCCTCCTCCTTCTTCTCCTCCACCTCCTCCTCTCTTGATGGATCTCCAGGAGAATCACGCACATGCAACGGACAAGGAAATGAAGGGGCCGGGAGCTCGTGCTGATCACTACGAGGAGGAGGACGCAGGGAGTATCGCAGACCCCGAGGAGACGCTAGAAGCGAAGGTAAGGAGGAAGGTGGACCCGTTCATGCCTGAGCTCCGAGGGCAGGTGAAGGCGCTGGGGATAGAGGTGAAGGGACAGCAGCAGGGCAAGGAGGGAGTCGCAGGGAGCCTCAAGGCTGACTCGATCCACGTGGTGCTGAAGCAAGCGCTGGACAGCGACGACAAGGCGCTGGTGCAGGAGTGTCTGGGGGTCACCAACCACCAGATCATCAACGAGACGGTCAGGCGCCTCCCTCCCAAGCACGTCACGATGCTTCTCAAGAAGGTGAGGCGCACGCGTCTGCGCTCTTGTGCTGACATGCTGATGCTCAGATCGTCGCCAAGTTCCAGCAGAAGCCTGCGCGCTCCCTGGCGCTGGTGACGTGGATCAAGGCGATCCTGACCCAGCACACTTCGCTCCTCATGTCCCAGCCCGACCTGATCAAGAACCTCACGCCCCTCTACCAGATCGTCGAGAACAGAATCAACACATACCACAAGCTGCTCAAGCTCGAGGGCCGACTGGACTTGGCGCTCACGCAAGTGTCGAACCAGTCCGGCTTCCAAGGAGGGAACGCGTACAGCAGGGATCCGGAAGTGATTGTGGATGAGAATGTTGGGGAGGCTGATGACGTGATTGGAGTTGATGAGGCGTCTGGGGACGAGGATGACGAGGAAGGAGCGGAAGGAGAGGAGGAGGAGGAGGAAGGGGAGGAGGAGGAGGAAGGGGAGGAGGAGGAGGAGGACGAAGACGACGACGGGGAAGATGACGGGGACGGCATGAACATCGAGAAGGTAAATTCATTGCTTGTTATGTGTGCATGTTGATAATAACGAATGTGATTGCGTGCAGGATGACGAAGCTTTGAGGTAGCTTCCCCTTCCATTCTCTCTGTCCACCCTCCTCCCTCCTCCCTCCTCCTCCTCCCTCCTTCTCCTCCCTCTCTCTTCTTGATTCACTCTTGAAGTCTTTTGCAGTGATGAATCCGACTAAGTAAGCAACTCCACGGCTGACGGAGGAGACGGGATCTCGAGTCTTGTCCTAGTGGAGACATGTAGACATTAAACGATGAGACGATCAGCAGCACCAGGGGCAGCGGCCGCACAGGGTCACGCAGTCTGCCGGCACGCGGCCCTTGGGCAGGAGGTGATACTCGATCTTTCCTGCGAACCCGAAGACGCGATGGGGGTCAAGGTGCTGCTCTCGTAGCCGGTAGACTTGACCGTCCATGTCGCTCCTCCTCGGCTCGCTGTTGGCGAACGGAAGGACCCCCATGGTCGCTGCTCCTGTCCGCACCAGGAGGACCTCGTCCCTCTCCGTTACATCCCCGCTGTCATGCTCGTGCACGAACGGTCCCCGGACTGCCAGCGCCCCCTGGCCGGCGACATCGACAGGATGCGGCGAGTGGATGTAGAGCGAGACGAACTGGCGAGGGGGCAACAGGATGCCTCCCCCCTCGAAGTCTGTGAAGCTGATCGCTTGTCCCACTTGCCCCCAGTCCGACGGCATATCCTTCCATGCTGACGTCACTCGGGTCCACCTCCTCCTGTCGTAGTACTTCCTCCTGCAGCAGGAGCAACAGGAGGAGCAGCAGGAGCAGTTGGCGTCGCACCTCCAGCCAGGGAACTCAAGCATGTTACAGTCCTTGGCATGCCTGAAGGGAGCAAACTCATGGTGCGAGGAGGAGGAGGGGGAGGAGGGGGAGGAGGGGGAGGAGGAGGAGGAGGAGGAGGAGGGAGGACCTGTGAACTCCATTCCTGCAGCACTTGCATCCACAGCACCTGCATAGCGATATGGCGGGCATGCCCGGCTCCGACACCCCCCCGTGCCTCTCCCCCACCAGGCATCCACAACCCCAGCAGCAAAGAGGCACCAGGTAAGGGAAGAGCACCAGCGGACAAGCGCAGTTGCCAGTGCAGCAGGACACGCAGCCGTCGCAGCAGGGCTCCGCAACCTCCAGCCCGGGCCCGCACTCTCCGCAGCAGCAGCAGCCGCTCTGCCGGTCAGGTCAGGGACGAGAGCAAGGAGCAGGGGGCTCTGACCGTGCGGGAGGTGCAGGGGCGGCAGCGGCAGAAGCACTTCATCATCTGGACGTTGGGCCGGCCAGACGGGAAGCTCCCGCAGCAGAGGAAGCAAAAGCGGCAGGGGAGCAGGCGATTGCAGGGGCACCTTCCTACGTTCCATCGACCTGGCGCGCGGTAGATGGTGTAGGAGCACGAGCCGCTCTTGCTCCTCCCTCCTGAGATGTGCAGCCCCGTGATCATGGCAGGGTACTCGCTCCTGTTCTCCACCTCGAACATGAGGCCCCGCACTGAGCTCTCCCACTGCTTGTTCGAGCAGTCCAGAATTCGTTTCTGTGAGAAGATGTGAGAGAAGGGAAGGGAGGCCTGCACAAGAGCGGAGAGGAGAGAGAAGAGGAGAACAAGTTGGTAGGGAGGGAAGGGGAAGGAAGAGGGGAGGGAAGGGAAGAGGTATGCGGATAACCTCGCCCAAGACGAGTCCCTTCCTCTTCCCCTTGTTGGTCTGAATGATCACATCTCGTTCCAGGCTGAGGTTAAGCATGCTTGGGCAGCCATCGAATCCGATGACGTCATCCCCGGCCTCGTTCTTGATGGGGTACAAGACCTCCTCGATCTTCTTCCTCGACGCTAGGGCTGAGAGTTTGACGCTCACAGACCCGATCAGGTCGTCCTCCGATCCCGCGTCCCAGTCCCATACACTCACCACTAGCTCCTGCCATACCTCCGTCAGCATCGCATGCGCCCACGAGCCGGCACGACCTGATTGGTGTAGTCCTTGACCTCGAAGTCGTACTGCTCGTCAAGGAACTGAGGGTTGTAGTTCTTCTTGATCACCTTCGTCTTCCTCCGGTACGTCTGTCCTCCATGCTCCCGGTTGTCAAGGGTGACAATGCAGTACCTGCCAGGCAGTCACCCAGCACGTCGCTCCTCTTATCGGTCATGTACGCGTCCACTTTCCCGAACTTGTCCATCCTCGGGAGATGCTTCAGCGAGTGGACGGTCACCCTCACGTTCACAGGCTCGTGGCTCTTTCCCTCGCCCTCCTCCTCCCCCTCCTCCTCAGAGCTGTTCTGATCGTCCAGCCTTGCCACCTGCGTCAGCCACGTGGGTCACACGGGGAGGGAACAGGGGCAAAGGCATGCGGCAACAGACATGGCTGTAGGTAGCTCGCTTGCCCTCCTTGGATCTTTCCAGCAGCTTCTTGGCGGCGGCAGTCTGCATCCATGAATTCGCATCCTTGAGCAGCAGCGATGAATGTCCCTCCTGCCTCCTCTCGTCCTGCTCCTCCTCGTTAGTCTCCTCTGACCACAGTGAGATCTCCTCCATACCACCAGCGGCTGGACATTCTCACTTGCTATCCCTTCAGCCTCCTCGGTGTCCTCGTCAGTGTCATGCCTGGGGGACACGCTCTGATCTGAGCCAGAGGAGCTGGAGGAGGCGCGGCGAGCTGCTCCTCTCCTCACGCCATTGATGATCATCCTGTATGCAAGGTGCTTGTCGGGTCAACACACAACTTGATCTCAACTGAGCATTTTCCTTCCAAGATCAACAAAGACTGACAGCAGACGGACCTCTGCTTCTTCCTGTTTCATCACTAGCAGCAACGCCCGTCGGTGCCTCTGCACTGCCTACCATGGACTCAGCTCAGCCTGCTTGGTTCAACTGATGCTGCTGCCCCGCCTTCCTGTTCCATTTGATGAGCCTGAGCCGAGTAGTCCCGGCCTCGGCTGCCGGGAGTCTCAGTACCGGCGGGCCGCCACCGTGCCGGCCCGGGGAACCCGGCCGGGCCCGGGGGTTTTCAAGTTACAGCTACCGTACAAGTTCCCCTCACTCACCGTCGGGCGATGGCGATGAGAGGGAAGGGAGAGAGGAGCAAGGCAGCGACCGCGATGGGAGGAGCAAGGATGACGACGACGATCATCGTCACCATGTCGATGCTGATGATGACTGATGCTCTTGGCATGGAGGGACATCACTCAGACGTTCCTCCTCCTCCCCTGCGTTCCATGGCGCCTGCCCCCCAACATTCGATCTCCAATGTCCTCCCCCCCGGCATGCCCCGCAAGACAGCTGAGCCTCCGAGGGTGATGAAGACACCGAACAATGGCGCGATCGGTCAGTCCTCTCTTTGTTGATTGCTGGATCGCTCTCTCTGTTCCTTGCATGAGCCTTGATACCACTCTCATACCAGCTCGAAGCATGGGTTGCACAGACATCCCCATCGACGGGATGATCATCTTTGGGAGCTCTGGTGGCCGTCTGCTTGCTTTTACATGCTCACCTCTCTTACCCCAGCCCCAGGTCTGCTCCTCGGCCTCATTTTCCAGAAGTGCGGCAAATCAGCCGTTGCGGCCCTCACGGCTTTTGCTGTGTGGATCAAGGCGCTCGAGATGAACAGGTACATCTCGTTCAACACACCGAAGATGCAGGAGGACGCTATGGACTCCAAGACGTACAAATACGTCGAGGTCACGAAGAATTCGTTTCTCTCGAAGCTCCCCGCATCCATCAAGGTGCGGTTTTATGGTTCCGGCAGTGGGGAATTGACATCTCGCGCAGGAGCAAGTGAACAAGTTCGTTGGGATCGCTCTCATGGCGTTGCAGAACAACCTCAGAGGCATCAGCGTTGCCTTCTCCTCGTTCGCCTTCGGCTGGACCATCGGGAACCGTCTGTGAGGGCAGCAGGGGCATTTGCACGTCAAGTGTTGTTAAGTACATCCCGGCATGGCTACCTCTCTCAACAAGAATAAGTCGTTCTCCTCCACGTCACCATATGATCCCGCTATCTCCTCCATCCTTCCCCTTCTTCTTCAGCTCGTTCCCACCGATGATGAGGTTGCCATCCTTGTCCCATCCTCCCCTAGACTCCCCTCTCCAAGGAGCGTTCTGCCCGGAAGCTTCGAAGGACTAGGAAGCAAAGTGAGAATGAACAGAGAGAAGAAAGGAGGGAACGCGGGTGGGAGAGAGGGGAGGAGAGAGGGTAAAAGAAGCTGAGGAGCAGGATCAAGGGTGAGGGGAGTAGGGAGTTGGGAGGGGAAGCGTTCAAGAAAAGAGACAATGGGGTGACAAGTAGAGGAAATGGCGGAGGAGCGAGACGGAGAGCAGGTAAAGGTGAGAGGCGCGAAAGAATGGAGGCAGGCAAGTGACATAGAGCGCAAGACCTCTTCGAGAGCTTCAAGCTCCCACACAGACACTGTGCGTTTGTGGAAGGCCTCGTTCTGCAGAGCCTGCACATCCTTGGCCTCGTTGAGGCCGTAGATCTCAGTAACCACTTGCTCTCCTTCCTTGGCAATCTTGTCGATCTGCCAGCCATGATCAGAAGTGTCGAAGCCGATGCAAGAAAAGTTCACCTGCTTCAAGAACTTCTCGTCAACGTTTCCATAATTCGCGATGAGGTCACGAAGAGCATTAACGAAGCGTTTTCCGTTCACTTGCTGGCTTTTTCTCTCAGTGCCTTGAAAACCCCAGGCGTCAATAGATTTTTCAGTAGGAATCTAAGTCATCTACCGTCAGGGTTAAAAACCTTTTCGCGGGGTTTGAAGGCTTCCACGAATTGAGCTTTCCTTGCCTGGCTCATCTTCTTTAGTCGCGTACTCGCTCAAAGGATAAGAGACCTCGGGGTCTTCCGTTCGCATCAGCTTGCGGATGAGGCGAATCTCATCGGGCATGGAGGCATCCTTGTACTCGATGGCCTTGTCTTTCAACATGGTCATGACCTAAAACAGTCATCATGTCCACGATCTTCTCTCCTTCACTCGTCAAGAACCTCGACAGCAGGCTGCGCTCCTGCCTTGCGAGCTTGATCTATGTTGGCCTCGAGAAGCAGGATGACGCTCTCATCCAAACCGCCCTTTGCCTGCATAATACCGCTTCAGCACGTGCAAGCCATCCTCTCCGCCTCTCACATTGAGGAGCATGAGCTCCTTGCGCATTCCGTTGAGGTCTCCGGCCTTCAACACCTTCTGCAGCGCGTCGGAGGCTTTCTGGATCCTGGCGCTCATGCAAGCTTGGATGGCGCTGTTCAACTGAGTCAAGAGCTCCTTCTGGGGCCCATCTTCTTGCATCTTCTCGTTCAGCTGAAGTGCGCGTCAGAGGATCGCGGGCCTCACAGCTCCAAAGCATCACCCGCTCCAAGAAGCGCATGTCGATCTTGTCGTATCCGGCCTCAACGGCAGTCGAGATCTTGCTCGGGTCCTTGATCAGCTCTTGCATGAAGGCGTCGTAACTGCCAAAGGGTGAGCTTGACGCGCCTCTTTCAACGTCCATCACGTTGCAGAAGCAAGGTCCGCTGTGCTGTAAGAGTCCAGTGAGAGAGCAGAGGTCGACAGCCCGGCTGCCTCGATGTCGTCTTTCGAGACATCCCCGCGCTCCATCTTCAAAGGCAGTCAGAGGTGTCAGGGTGTGACAGCAGTCGTTTCCCACCGCTGCCTTGAGGATCTTCTGCATCAGGTCCGTGACCTGTCGTGAAAGAGCATGAGTAGAGGATGATGTCAGGAAGCATGCATGCTCTCACAGCGTCCTTCAGAACAGCCAAGGTCTCCTTCTCATCCGCATCCTTGGTGTCCTCGATCTTCCTTGCCAGGACTGCACCAGACTAGTTCAGATCAAAGCTAGCTGACCTTTTCATAACAAAAAAATGTAAACAGATGCAATCATTACAATTGTAGAAGCTGTCGTCCAACTTGTCCAAGTTCTTCTCCACCACCTTGGGCAACTCGTCGGGATTCCTGGACGAATGTCAGCATTTATTTCCGGCAGGAGTCTCAGCCGTACGTGAAGGCCAACTCGGCGAGCAAGATCTCGTAGTCGGACGCCTGATGATACATCCGTCAGCGAGGCGTCTTCCTCGACCTCACTGGTAGCAACCTTTGATACAGCTTTCTTTGCAGCATCATTCGACTTGTCGCTGGGGTCGGACGGACCGATCTGCCGGCATATCACGATAGAGCACGAGCTAGGGATTCTTCTGCTCTCTTACGGGGATATCTACGCCCATTCTAAGCTTAAGTTGTTGGCGTGGGCGCAGAGAAAACCCCTGATTGGGGCGCTGTCCTAGGATGGAGCACGCCGAGGGCAGTTGAGACCTCTGTCCAGGCATAGCAGGCGTATTTACATACGCGGTACCATGGCATTGGTACAGGCCCTGATGAGCATAAGCTCCAACCAAGAAGCTGAGAATCAGCCCTGTAAAAAGAGCATTTCAGCAAATCCCGTCCGTACATCCCTATCAATCCATCTAGGATTGGAAATATTTTACGATCTGCAACCAAGGTACTTATGCTTTTTCCTCGCATCAAGTCTCTGCCCAGTCCTCTCTTTCGACAATCTACTCCTCTCAGCCTCTCTCTGCTCACTCTGACCCCTTCCACACCCAGTCCTACTCTCCATGGCCTCGTACTCACCGCATCCGGCCATTGCTGCACCCCCCATATCGCGGCCTCCAGCTTTCATCGCTACCGGCAGTGGTGGAATGTGATGCAGTTTTACTTCTCCAGCCCCCCATGAAAACACTATATTAAGTAAACTTTCTTGATATAGTTTTTAATATATGTAAACATTTATTCATACAAACAAAGGAGTGGTGGTGGGTGACTCCTTTTGGCACTCTTAAAGGGATGGGCCCGGCGTGTGGGAGAACCGAATGGAAAATGATTCGATTCGACTTGAATCAGTTCAAATCAAACCGGGCCCCGGCGTCCGGGCCGAACCGGTTCAACTTGTGCATTACCGAATCTGAGGCAGGCTTGCTTCTCAAGAAAAGCGATCAGGCAACGATGCGATCGCACTCAGGGGCGGTGGGAGTGGCGATGAGACACGAGTAGCGGATGACCGTCCGTGGCATGTTGGAGGGAAGGAGATGGAGGGGATGTTTCATCGTCATGCTCGTCCTATGCAACCATGCCCGTCGCACCGACAACTTGGGGTCTACGCTGGTTGTCCCCAGGGGGCTTGAAAACGGGGGGATGCTGCTGAGGCTAAGAGGGTTCGGATCAGAGAGTTCTGGAGTGTTGGATAAAAATATAAGATGGTCCGAAGAAATGGGTTCAAGTCAGGAGGAGGAGGAGGAGGAGGAGGAGGAGGAGGGGAAGGCAGCTGGAGACTCCGATCCCGAGGAATCTGAGCTGGACCCTGAAACTTGGGTGCGCAATTTACCATCCAACATTACAGATGATCCGGAGTTTATGAAGCTGTTCTACGAACTTGAAGAATCGCTCACAAACACCTCTCTGCTGGATTTTACTCCAAAGGAGGATAGAATGTGAGATAAATTATGCTCATAGCCTGGTGCATACTCTGATTTTTGACCTCAAAGTCGGGTAGAATTCTGCGATGCCGCTAGCGATTGCGACGAGAAGACGGTCTGCACACAATTTGATTTCCCACTTCTGATCGTGTTTGTACCCTGATAATGCAGTTTTTTTAGGTAAAGGAGTTACATAGGAAGTATGGATGCAGATACGCAGACTTCATCAATAGCCGCTGCGAACGCACAAATATCACCGTGCTCATGGTAGCTTGCGTTGTAGCTGGTCGAGTGGCACATCTAATTTATGACACGACAGCATGCAGCAGCAAGCGGGAGCATGGAGATTGTCGAATACCTACTGAAACATGGCGCGAATCCCAGGGTATGTGCACTGAGACGGGGTGGTGGTTGACAATCAACAGGCAGTTGGCTCTTTGAATGAGACAGCCATGCATCTTGCGGCACATGAAGGGCATGCAGCTATTTGTGTTGAGCTGTATTGTGCTGCTCCTGAGGTTTCCTCTCTTCTGCTATAACTCTGCGATCTCCGATAGTATGACTATCACTGGTCAAGGTGTTACATTGGAAAGACTCATTCAACGCAACTCCAATCATGAGATCCATCGACATGGGTTGGCGTACTGCACTAAGACGCTATACAACATGGGAGGTAAAGTAGAGACTTTTGGACCTGTAAGTGAAACCTTCAGAGAGGTCGTTGGCATGAACATGATTCCATGTGATGTTAGGTATGTCAAGTACAGAAATTTTGCAATGGAATGCAGTGGCCAGTCTTGACAGATGAGGTATTGGCGGATGATGAGGTAAACTCTCAAAGAGATTTTCTTCTTTTCGCTTTGTCAATAGCGTTTCTGCTTGAAGATCTTTCGAAAGAAATGTTGATCATGTTTTTATTTCTGCATTGTCAATAGCATGTCTCCCTGTTGATCTTTCGAAAGAGATGGTGTTCATGTTTTTCTTTTCGCTTTGTCAACAGCATATCTGCCTGTTTTCGTTTCTTTGCAGAAGTTGTAGCGAAATGGTTCTAACGCTCGTATCACACAGCATGCTTGCCCTCTGTGTTTGTACGGGTACATTCTCCCAGCGGTTCCACAGGAGTTCGAAGGCACCCCTATGGATTTTTGTGCTCTTTTACCGCCAGAATTCTATCCCTGCCCGTTTCCTGTCTTGCCTCGCGACGGATCTGGTCCACCCAGAGCGGTATGAATGGAAGCGCTTATGAGCTGCCCTTGACTGTTTCTGCAGGGACCATGCTGGGAGCCTATCATCAATGGCACTCGACTGAATTATACTGGAACAGGGGTTGTACAGAGCTGGCCAAGAGGGTATGATTATTTTGCTGAGACAGAAGAGAAGGCGAAAAGGAAGAGCAAGAAAAGGATTTATGCAAATCGTCAGGTCAAGGTGCTCCAGCCAAGACGGACGTTCGAGGAGGGGTTGGATTGAACTTCTATCTTTAATGACAAACAAAAAAAAATCATACAAATCTAGTGTGAAAATGAAGATCCTCGTGCAAGCATCAAAGCTGCTGACCAGTCGGAGACCTCAGACGCCGAACGCACCGGTGCCTGCAAGCTTTCGAACTTCAAGGTGGTGAATTCAATTTCCCAATTGAAACTGGCTTGCTTCAACAGAAGCTCTGCAGATGATGCTAAAAGCTGCATGTCCCTCGCCTGTGCTGCCTGGAGCTCAGCACTGTGTACAAACTCTACGCCATCCAATGGCAAAACGTTCTGTGTCGAGTGTACCGCACTGCTCTTGGACGATGCCGCAGACATATTGCTAACAGTCTCCGGGCAACCAAGTCCGAGATCCATAGCGAGCGCAGCAGACAGATCTGTTTTCTTTGCAGGCGATGAGGACATGAACCTTGGAGTCGCTGCGCGGAGCAAAGCAGGAAGTCGCTGCATGGCGGGGGCGGGAGGAAGTGAAGCGCTTCGTGAATGAGCAGCCTTATTATGTTGCAAGGGAGGGGTCGGATGAGCCCTTTCCCCCACCCCTTCATCCAGTGCAGGTAAAGTGGGAAGCTAGGTTGCTAGGGTAGGGGTGGATCAAATTAATTTAATAGTGAAGGGGTGTGGGTAGAATGACTGGCAGCAGTTCCAGAAAACTTGCCAGTGAAGGGTGGGTACTTAGGGTAGAATCAAGGGGTTGTTGTATACTTTCGAATGCCCGCAAAAACATTATTGAATGCTTGCGACGGGGCAGGGTGGTAGGGTGATGTCGCAGGGTTGGATAAGTGGGTGGGTGGGGTACATGATGGGGGTAGGATTCAAGGGGATTCAAGGGCTAAGTTCCCACCAGGGGTCCCGGACGTTTCTATAGAAGAGGAGGGGTGGAATCATAAATTGAGGAGTGTTTGCGTCGGTTGAGCCTTTATAAATCGGGCATGTGGGGTACTCACACAAGAACCCCTCCTTTTAAAGTTTTTTTTTTTTAGTACAAGGGGTGGGGTGATGAAACGAAAATACTCCATTTCCCGAACGGAACGTCGCAGGAGGCCGAGGGACGTGAGGGATCTCCTTGGGATCTCCTCCTATTTGAATCGCATGTGTAAAGGGAAATCGTTCAAATTTGAAAATTCACCAACAATGTTCAAATTCAAATATATATAAAGGCAATGCTCCGTTGATGAGTTCTCGCATCTGAAGTCCGCCTCAGAGCCTCAACCCGTCCAGCCGGGCCGGGGCCCCCGGAGTTCCAAATGGTGATGAGTCCGGTTCAAGTGCAGGTCAACTATGGGGAGCCTTAACTTGGAGATCTTGAGGTACGGTCGCAGCATTTCTCATTTATTGTGATGGCCATGCGTATTTAACATAATCGCTCACTTAGAAAATATTGCCTCTATGCCCTTCTGCTCCAATCTTGTGCCTCATGCTTCCTGTACTACACATACCCCATTTCTCTTCGCTGGATTGAAGGGTTGAGGATGCAACCCCGAGAGCACGAAAAAGTCTCTTTTCAGAATTATTTCATGAAATACCGTCCTGCTCCATCCCTGAAATAAATTTCGAATATTTTTCTTTATATTTCAATTTTGAAAAATTATTTTTGCCTTTTTGGACAGAATTTGTGGGTCACAGTTCAAATGTTGTCACAGATCCCTCGCGTACCCCCACCCCATCAACAACACTAAACCCCACTACCCCACCCGCACTGCTGATACTTAAATTGGAAGACCAAGTCTATATGCCTGAAGGCAAGTGAAAATGCGGTAGTAACAATAGGAAATTCAGAGCCTTGTCAGGGCTTTCACAGGACAGATGGCCCAGCACATCAGGTTTGTGAGTTCCGACCCCCTTCTGAGAAAGGTGCAGCCAGGAAGGGGTGTTTGATGAGTAAAAGGTTGAATCTCCACATTTCAAACTTCCTTCTATGAAAATTTGAAATAAATATACTGTGGCGAAGAGAAGTTTGACATTCTGGACAAGGATTTAATAAACGTTTTATGCTTTCTCAATAGGGGTAGGGTTCTAGGAGAGTGTGGGTTGTTGGGACGGGGGTGAAATGACCAGGGGTGATTAGAACTGTATTTGTGTGGGTGGGGGTAGATGGGCATTGAACATAGTAGTGTTTGCCATCAAAGGGGGGTGGGGGTAGCCCCATGCGTCCCGACTGTAACAATGGTCTAAAAAAACGTTTTTCTATAGGGTCCCATTGTAATCAGAAAGGGGGGTACTATGAAATAGAGGGGTAGTAATTAAAAGACAATAGTTTAACTCACTTTAGATAGGAAAATTAGCAAAATTTACTGAAATTTGTTGAAGATAAGTAAAAATGAGAGTACAGAATGGCATCTATTCTTTTTGAATGTAAATTCTCAGACTCGAAGCAGGAGGCCGCCCCGTCCTTTATGACGCAACCCCATCTCGCTACCTGCTCCTTGCATACCTTCCCGTTCTCTTGCCTTTGCTTTTTTGCCAGCACCGTTTGTCCTCCCCTCCCTCCTCCCTCCTCCCTCCTCCCTCCTCCTGTCACCATCACCTCAGTTCTTCCCTTCCCACCCATCATCCTGCCCCTCTTATGCATCCGCGCAGGCTGTCATTTGCCTTCTTGCCTCTTGGACTGGGCATCTTTGGAATTGATACTGTACTGTGCTGCTGCATGGTTTATAATTTTCCCTCATTTTTTCCATTATCAAGTTTGTTGTTGTTGTTATCACCATGTTGCCTCCTTCTCCTCGTAACTCGCATCACCCCATTCGGGAGTAACAATACAACATGCATGCCTTGATGTTTACATGCGATTGAAAAACTTACTTTCATCCCAGGTTTGGGCGCAATGGTTTATATTGCACGTTTGGCCTTGGTTGCCGCCGTTTTCTGTGCAGATTATGCGGCAGGGTTTGTGAATGGACCCACAGGCTTCGGCCTCAGAAGGGCTCGCCTTCCTTCAGTTTCTCAACAGAAGCGAGTTTCCAGGAATGTGCTCATGTCAGCTACTCTTGACCCTTCGGGCAAGACTGAACCCGAAACGAAGATGAACATAGAAGAGGCGTGGAAAAGCTTCCTCAAGGTTTCTCCCCTTACCAGGAAGATCAACGCGCAGAGCAGCGATGGGAGGAAGACGGTCGTTATCACCGGTGCCTCGAGTGGTATTGGCTTGCAGACGGCAAAGGCCATGTCTGCCGACAAAGGATGGCATGTTATCATGGCTGTACGTTCCTACTCCAAGGCTGCTAGGGCTGCAGAGGAGATTGGAATGGAGCCAGGAACTTACACCATTATGAATCTGGACCTTGCCTCTCTTTCCAGCGTGAGAGATTTTGTGAACCAGCTCAGATTGCTTGGTCGTCCCATTGATGCAATCGTTTGCAATGCTGCTGTGTGGTATCCCCGCGATACTGCTCCTCGCTTGACAGTCGATGGCTTCGAGGAGGCGGTTGGAACGAACCACCTTGGTCATTTCCTGCTTTGCAATCTGCTTCTCGGGGACCTTCCTGAGGGTGATGGGCGCGTTGTCTTCATCGGAACTGAGACTGCGAATGATGGTTTGGCTGGATTGATCCCGCCAGTTGCAGACCTCGGAAAGCTTGAAGGAATGGCTGCTGGCATGAAGAGCACCATTGATGGTGGAAAGTTTGAGCCTACCAAGGCTTACAAGGATTCAAAGGTTTGCAACGCAATTGTAATGCGTGAGATGAACAAGCGCTACGGAAAATCTCGCGGTCTTATCGTGAATGCTATGTTCCCCGGTTGCATCGCAGAGTCTCCTCTCTTCAGGCAAAAGCGTGCTTGGTTCCGGTGGCTGTTCCCTAAGTTCCAGAAGGCCATCACAAAACAGTTCGTGCCCGAGGAAGTGGCGGGTCAGAGGGTTGCAAACGTTGTTGCAGATGAGGAGCTTGGTGTTGGAGGAACTTACTGGAAGTGGAATGCACAGGCTGGAAAGGACTTCACCCGTGTAGCCTTCGACCAGCAGAAGCAAGCAGCTGCGAACCTTGTCAAGATTCCAGCAGAGGCATTGGATGAGATGATCTCGGAGGCCGTGTGGGATCTTTCCTCTGCTCTTGTTGGACTTGGAGTCGCGCCCGAGATCTCCTTCGCGGCAAACAAGGAGTCGCTCACCTTGCAGGGTAAGTATGTTCCGGCATCACTGGCTAAGGCAAGCGTGATGCTCAAGAAGCTTAGGGAAGACATGTCATCTTTGAAGGACCAGAAAGAGGTAAGCGTCTAGCTGTGTTCTTGTTTACACGTACTGACAATCCCAAGGTCATGGCAATGGTCGAGGATGCTGAAGGGAAGACAGCTGAGGCTGTTGGAACTCTCTACTACTGGGGAAGGAGAGTGTCTGCACCCAAGATTACCTTCTCTGGCAACTACGAAACTCCACAGGACAAGCTTCAGATGCAGCTCTTGGTTGACAAGCCTCGTGCGGATCCTGTTGCAGCGGACGTCCTCCTTAAGGGCTTGACCTCTGCCTTGAAGAACTACGGCGCCGAAACCAAGCCTGCACCTGGCATGACTTTCATCGATGAGCGCGAGGGTAAGACCGGGGATGTTGCGGAAGACAACATGAAGATCAAGCTCGAGCCCTCGTGGACTGCCAACGATGATTCCATGGCCATGACCAAGGAGATGCTCGGCAAGGAGATGCTCGGAAGTGACACGAGAGAAGATCTGAAGGTCGTGTCGAGAGAGCAGGTGAGACAGATGGAACTTGGAGTTGTCTTGTGCTGATGTCTCGTCGTAGGTGATGCAGTGGACAGCTGAGATGGATAAGATCAAGGCTCCTCCCGCTGGCATTGATGCTCAGGTTTTCGGTGAACGCGACTCGGTGAAGCGTCTTGTCTTCGAGGCCGTCTCACGAGGAGCGGTCAGGAACTAGATGACGTCACTAATGGAAGTGAGTTTTGGATTACTTCTTCTCAACGGGAACTTCTCTCGACCTCTAGATCGTGGGAAATCGAACCGCGCTTGTTGTTGATAGTTATGGTGCAATCTTTTATCTTTGTCAAAGTAAAGTATAATTTCGAGTGCATCGGTTCCGAACTTAGAACTGATCGCAACTTGCCAAGTTTTCAGTCACTGTGTCAAGCTCTCTCAGCATGGCCACTGGCTTATTAAGTATTGCTAACTGAGTTGAACGGGTTCAGTTCAACAAGGCTTTCGGTTCGGAATTGAAGTTTCGGCTGCCGCCGGTCCGGGGCTCAGTCCGGCCGGCGCCGCCGGCGAGCAGTGAGCCGTGATGGCCACTGGGGGGCCCGGACTCCCGGCGTCACCAACTCCCGTCCGATCGCCGTGCCGGACAGTGGGAGTCCGCCGGGCTCCAAGTTGGGCCGCCCGGCTGATGGGGTTTTGGTGGTTTTGACATATTTTCTTGCGCCGTTGAAAACGGCCGAAATGAAGTGGAGGAAGGAGGAGAGGGCGTGAGGAGAAGGGAGGCAAGCCTGGTAGACTGAAAGCTTCCACGGCAAGACATGCTCGCTCATACCCTTTTAAAGAACATCCTCCTCCTGCCGGCAACATGAGCGGCAGGGCGGGCCGTTGGATCAGCAGGGACGGGACCGGGAATGACTCGGGGGACGACGAGGTGAAGGCGGGGAGCCCGGAGTCCATGTGCGTGGAGACGCTTCTCTGCAGCAAGAGCATGGAGAAGAGCATGTCAGAGAGGGAGGTAGGGGACTTCAAGCAGCTGAGAGGGCTCCTCATCGAGTTTCTCATCAAGAAGATCGATTCCAGCAATGCCATCATCATGTGGGACCTTGCCGACAGGTCCGGAAGGTACTCTCAACTTCCCCTCGTGCAACCGTGTGATGTTCTCGGCAGCAAAGCGCTGGCAGATGCCTCATTCCTGTACATCCAGCGGAACTTCCCTGTCAGATCTGCCTGACTTCCTTCCCCTGTCTGATCGACCTGTCCAGGTTATCCTCTCCAGCTCCGACGGGCTCTGGGATCTGCCGTTCAAGTGAGCTCTGCCCTCGGCATGACGACCAGCAGGGAGCCAAGTGTGACCTCCTGCTGCCCCTGCAGGTACTTCCTCCGGCTCCTCAAGAGCGCAAACCTCGCCGTCAGCTCCGAGAATGACGCGATCGAGAGCATATTCCATTGGACTTCCATAGACGATCTGAGGAGATCAGAGCCCGAGGTCTCCTCCTCCCTACCCTTGTCATCTCCCTTCCCTTCTCTTGTCTCCCTTCCCTTCTCCTCTCCTCCCCTTCCCTCCCTTCGCCCCCCTCCGCCTCCCCTCCCGTTCCAGTCTCCTTCCCACCACACCTTTCTTCCTGCATTTCTTCTCTCTCGCATGAGATCCCTCACCATCCGCAGGTCATCACCTACCGCTCGCTCTCTTCGCAGCTCGAGCGATTGCGGCAGGAAGTTCTCCCGTCTCTCAAGGACCACGAGAGGAGCGAGTACCTGTCCTTACAGGATCAGATACGAGACTGCGAGGAGAAGGAGCAGCTGCTGGATCAGTCCCTGGAAGCTCTCGATCGCCTTCAGAAGTCTTTGAGCAGCTTGCAGCAGAAGCTGGTGGAGGCTGCTGAAGAGCTGGCGGCAGCGAGACGCCAACTGCCGAAGCCCAAGATGATGAAGGTGAGAGAAGAGCAGGGAATAAGAGTAGACAGGATGCAAGGGAATGCGAGCAAGAGGAGGTGGCGGGAGGAGGGAGCTCGGTAGGCGGGAGCAAGCAGGGAGAAGGGGAGAGGGAACTTGTCGAATGCTATCAAGCTGAGGGCGTGTGCAGTTGCGCTATTTCAACATGGAGCCCCCAAACCTCATCAGGCGCATAATGTGTGCCGTTGCCGTCCTTCTCAACATCGAAGGGGAGATGGAGAGGTACTCCTTCCTCCCACCCCCAGGACGACAGGCTCCTCGGACTGTGAGTTGGAATATCTGAGCTTGACTTGATCCTTCCTTGCTGTCCCTCACAGCCTCCCCCCCTCCCCCCCCCCCCCACTTCCCAGTTCCTCTCTCCGTGATTTCTTCTTTCTCCCCCCCTTCTCTCTCCTTCCTTTCTGCTTGGCGGCCCCTCTTTCCCCAGTCAGCGAGTGACGCTCCTGCCTGGCATGCGCGCGCAGCTCCTTGTTCCACTTGGCTCAGCCTCTTGCTCGTATTCCTCCTTGACTTTCTCGCTCATCCCTCCCTGCCAGGTCCAGCGAGAGCTCAGCATGGAACAAGCCCTTGCCCTCTACAACGACCCGGACCTGCCGAAGCTCTTGAAGGACCTGGACCCCTCCCTCCTCTCCCGCGAGCAGTTCGACCTCTTTGCTCACGTGGCCTCAAACCGAAACTTCTCGGTCCACATGATCGAGCGGCGGCTGGGAGAGTCGAAGAAGGAGATCCCGACGCTCCTGACCACCTGGCTCTTGTCTGTGCGCACAGTTGTGCAGCTGAGGATCGAGGTGACTGTCAGCGTTGACCTCCTCGTCTCACCCTCTGCTCTGCAGGAAGAGAAGACGGAGAAACTCATCGTGAAGCAGGAGGAGCAGGTGAAGGAGCGGGAGCAGAGCTTGTGCGACTCCCAGGATCGCAAGGTGTGGGAGGAGGGAGCGGGGCTGTGGCAGCTAGCTGACAAGTTGGCAGCGGAGGACGGCAAGCCGGTACGGGAAGGTGGAGGAGGAGCTGCTGAAGGTGACGGCGATGGAGGCGCAGCTGGGTAGGAGGGCTGAGAGCCGTTGGTAGCCATGACCTCGTCCGCAGACATCGACCACAAGCTCTCCTACATGCGGCTGGTGCAGAGCAACAACGTGACCCTCAGGAGATTCTCGACCCTCCTGCGGGCAGTGCGATGGGTGACGGTCCCGCAAGGTCCCTTGCCCTGTTTTCCCTCCTCTCCTCCCCCCACTATTCTCACTCCACTACTTGTCCTTCCTCCTCGGCCCCCTGCTCCTCCTTCCTCTCTCACCATTCTTTGTCCTCCTCCCCGTCCTTCCCTGATTCCTCTCTCTCTGCCCTTTCACGATTTCTCCTCCTCCTGCCTCCTTTACTTGCTCATCTTTCATCTCCCCGACTGCTTCCTTCATCTTCTCCACCTCTCTTCCCCCGGCCTTCCTTGCTCACCTGCCTCCAGATTTCGTCGAGTTCTTCGTGCTCAAACATCCGCTCGTCAAGCGCTTTGAGGGGAGGAGCGAAATCGTTGCGATCCTGCAACACGCAAGAGAGGACGCGCGAGCTCTCCTCCTTTCATCCTCTGGTCATCACAAACAGGCGCATGCCGGCAGGCTCGTCCGCGCTTCTCTCGCCTCCCACCTCGACGCGGAGATCGCAGCAGTGCTGGCGAGGCAGACGAGGATGAGGAAGGGGCTGGAGAGCAGGAGGAAGCAGCACCGGCTGACTTGGCGATCGTCGTCTTTCATCCGCGAGCTGAACTGCCAGGGAGAGGACGGAGGCTTCTTGGGGTGCACGGAGAAGGGAAGCAGTGCAGTGCTGTGCAGGCACGGAGCAAGAGAAGCAGCCATCTACCTCTTCGGAGGCCTCGACCTGCAGGGCAGGGCCCATGCTTTCGTCCGCCGCTTCGTCCCGACTAGCTGGGGCGGACACTGGGAGCTGTGCAACCCGATGCAGCATGCCCGTGCCTTCTCGACCGCAGCAGTGCTCCAGAGTGAGGAGCTGGAAGGAGGAAGCGGAGGAGCAGGAGCAGGTTTTGTGCAGAGGTTCCTTGTGTGTTGCGGGATCTCAGAAGAGAGCGAGTGCCTGAGCTCAGCTGAAGTCCTGCAGGTCAAGCTGGAGGACCAGGGGAACGTCACGCTTGAGCAGGAGCTGCTGCGCAAGGGACACTGGAGCTTCATCGGGAGCGTGCAGCAAGCTCGATACCTCGCCTCCTCCTTCCTCCTCAGCAAGTCCGTCTACATCATCGGGGGATTCAAGAGCAACAGGGACCCTGTCATGACGATCGAGCGGCTGCGCCCCTCCTTCGCGAGCTTCTGGCTCCGGTCGATCACTGACTTCACCCGCCATGCTGCTCCCTGGAAGACCATCAGCAAGGAGGAGCAGGAGGAGGAGCAGGAGGAAGAGGAAAATGTGATACCTGCTCATCAACGTGCTCATCAACGAAGTGAGCAGGACAGCCCGACAACGAGCAGCTTTACTCGAGCATCGCCCTCTTCTTCCCGCCTTGTGCTGTTCTCCTCCTACGAGAGGAAAGCAGATGCGCTCGTCCTCAGCCCAAAGACCTTCCGCACGGGAGCTCAGACCGCAAGGGAGCCGATCATGTCAGGGGGATGGGGAGGGGACGGGGGCAGCCAGCAGTGGTGGAGGAACAGGGACAGGTGCTGGAGCGGGAGGTTTAGAGCTTCCCCTCCTCAGCGGATAAAACCTTTCCTCCAGCCCGAGGCGCTGCAGCGACAAGCCCTTCACCTGAAGACGGCACACGTCAAGACTTGGGACTCCTTCCAACCTCATGCCGTCTCCTCCTCCTCCTCCTCCTCCATGTTCCCATCCTTGTCGCTCAACTCTCCGCCCTCCTCTCCCCTGCGGCGCGTCGACCAAGAACCCCCGAAGCCTGTCGTTGACCACTGGACAGCATGGAAGCGGAAGGAGCTCGCGCGCCGAGAGCTTGTGAAGACGTGAGCGACGCCCTGCCTTGTTGCACGCGATGACGAGATGCCAGGAGGAAGAAGGAGGAGAGACGCAGAGCTCTCCAAGAGGACTCACAGGAGAACGATGAGCGGGAGGAGGAGAATCCGAGAGACTCGAAGGTGTCTTGCCTGTTGTTACATGTTTCTGTTCTACTCATGTCTGCCGTCAGCAGAAGGAGAGGGACTCTTTCGTGAAGAGCAACAAGCAGGGAGCAGGAGCAGGAGAAGAAGGACCAAAGGCTCTTTCGATCGCCTCCCCAAACGTTTTCGACGACAAATTCCACTACAGGGTCCTTGCTGCCAAACGTCTGCAGTGCTTGTGAGCAGCTTCTTCCTCCCTTCTTCACCTCATCGCCGTCGGCCCTGCAGGTACAGGGGACACCTTGCTCGTTCCCTTCGCTCCAAGGCGGAGCAGGAGCTCTCGTCGATCTACCGCTCTGTCAACCAAGAACAGGAAGGGAGCGTACCTGCAAGGTGAAGCATCTTCCCTCCCCCCCCCCGCCTCCTCCTCCGCCTCCTCCTCCTCCTCTGATCCTGTACTAGTTCCTTCTACAAACGGCTGTCCCGCACCGTGCAAGATCAGGAACTCCTCGCGCTGCTCAAGGAGTCTTTCAGTGAGCCGATTCTCTTCCTCCCTCACCGTCTGTAACGAGACGAGCAGGAGCATACGGACCCGCAGGCGCTCTCGCGATTGGGGTGAAGGAGAAGGTGAGAAAGCTAAGGCAGAACTTGCTGCTGTTCTGATTGAACCATCGCAGGATTTCCTGAGAATGGCTCTGTCAGATACGATCAGGTTGAGGAGCTCTACAGCCTCCTCAGAGCACCTACGAGTCAAGTGACAGCACGGAAGCAGCTGCGTGTCGACAGCGAGGCCGAGCACAGCACAACGGGGGCAACCAAGAGGGGTTTATTCAGGCAATATACAAATGAAACAAGAGAAAGAGATGTTCGGAGTTCAAACCATCTACAACAGAACGTGACAGTCTGGGAAGATGAGATTGTCGTCATTACAAGAGATGTACCAATCTAACCACTCTGAGTCAATCGCGGTGGTGCACGTGGGATTGGTAACGAGCTGACTAGGCACTGAACATGGCCCGACTTCCACTTCTTCCTCTTCCTCTTTCCCTTCCTCTTCCAACATGCTCGAGGCCTCTTCACGTTCCTCCAACTCCTCTTGCGGGCTACAGTAGGAAGAGGACGGACAAGAATCCATCGTGAAGGAGTCGCCCATCTCCGAGGTAGATCGCATCAGTGACTGCGCCTCTGCCCGCTGGGGTCCTTCCCCCGAACTGTCCTGAGGTTTCGAAGACGATGGTTGAGCGTTGGACGCGGAAGACGTGAAGACTCTCTCGTACGGCCATCGGTTGATTCCGAGCCTCCGGCAAGCTACTTTGAGGCTTGTTAATGATACACACTGTAGAGGGGTCAGAGTCCCTCAGGCGATCAACACAAAGAATGCTTACCAGGGTCTTAGCTGCTTCCTCTTGGCGAAGGTGAAACAAAGACTTGATCTTTGAGAGATCAAGCTCAACATTCTTTATTCGCATCTTCTTGCCAGTTCCAATCCTTGCTTTCACTGTGACAACTTGTTCGGCCATTATTCGCAAATCTTTCCGAGTATCTTGAATGCTAGGTGATTGTATTTCGCCAGATATGAAAAAGACTCAAGTTGCAGATTGAAGGAAGAAGGAGCAGGGTCAGGATATCAACTATAATAGGAAGGAGATGGTTGGCGATGGGGTAGCACAGAAACAGCAGAGGAACGAGCGCGCTGGACAAAAGGCTCCAGGTGCGGATAAAAATACGGAGGGCATGTCTGATGGTCACAAGGATTTCGATGTCATCAACTCCAAAAGACTTTTTTTCAATCGAATGTTACCGATATAAAATAGTTTTTGATGGACCTCTCGGGGAATGGTCTCTAAATATCTCTTTTTCAGTCTTGAAATGCCCAACAAGTCCGTGCTATCCATGTGACTGGCGAAAATACAATCTTGCTGCCCCTTAGGGTGGGGGGTGGTACCAATGAGGTGTTTCAGTACCAGGAACAAGGGGGTATGGACCGGTCCTTCAAAGATCTCTTAGGCCTGACTCTGAAGAAGTTGTCATCACCGACGTGCGATTGTACCTACCCCCTAAAACATAGAAATATCTTGTTCAATACTACCAGTTAAACGATCACCCCCACCACCTGTAGTACCCGGCAAATCATGATGACAGAATCTGAAGCAGTCGGATGATTTGGGCTTAGTCATCCAATAAAATTGAAAAGTAAAACACGTGTTTTCGTATCTGTCGATGGCCTCCGCGCCACTATCGGATGCGACATCCTTAATTTTTCAATTCAAGACTATTTGATTCATCACAAAATTTGAAAATTATAAATTTTATTTCAATACATATTTGAATACAATTTTTGTGAAAAGGTCATTTGGAGAGTTATTACTACAATCTTTACCACAGAAACGATGACCAACTTCCACAAGGAACTGAGGCGAACGAGCTCTAGTAATATCTTCTGCCCTCAATGTATCGGTAATGTTGCTCTGAGGTGAACTAGCTTTCATAAGAGGGACCTCTTAGTTCCGATTCCAACAAGTGTTACTCAACTTCAAATTGTTGTCGACAGGATCGGACAATTCAAGGGCTTCCGTTGGCAGCTGATGTCAGCAGCTAGTCAGCCAGATTGCCTTGCCGCGGAACTTGGAAACCCTCATCATCCGGCCCCTTCTCACGAGTCAATTCCGGCCGCTCGGTCTCGGAAGCGACTCGGTACAGGTTACTCAAAATTTATTACAGTACAGTCCAGGCATCCGCCCAAAGCCTCGGCGAGGCCCTCGGACTCGGGAGTTGCCGCCGGGCTGAGAAGGCTGAGGGCCCGGCGCCCGATCGGACATGATGCCTCGGAGCGGCCGCGGCACCCGTTACCGGCGTACGGTGACCGCACGGAGCCGGCCCGGGCCGGGCCGGGCCATCCGGAATATCCTTGAAAAAAAAGAAACTTTCCAACTGTTGGCAGGCTACTATGACACACCCAATCATGGGCCACATAGCCTCGGAAAGCAGAATCACCCCCTCACGGGAAAACATACAGCCCAAAGCAGAAAAAGCAAAATGTCAACGCTATGGCTCGGCTTGACTTGAAGTCATGGTTCACTAGTGATAGTAGACTATCAGGGTTCCCCGGGCCGGGACCGTCTGGCCCGGAGTGGCGTGCAACGAGTCGCCGTGACTCACGCTGGCCAAGTCACCATCAGTTGCCGCGCTCAGACCGATCAACTTGAACTGAGCCAGCAGTGTGAAGTTTAAGGCTAGTCAAGAGCCTCGGAGTCGGGCCCGGGTCTCAGCCAGACTGAGAGTCACTGGCTGCCAAGACTCGGCCGGGAGGCTTGACCCGCCCTGAGTTCGATCGGGACTGACGAGGATCAGAAAGAAGCTTGCAGCGTTGCGGTGGTAAGGTCAGTCAGTGCACTGAGGGCAACTTCAATCAGTCATGCTGAGTGCAACTTGTAACTTTGGCGAGAGATGCGACAAAATCTTGGCAAGTTGGCTGATATCTGTTTTCAGCAATCGATCTCAGGCCAGCCAACTGGCAGAGATGGCGAAGCTGAGAAGGAAGTCAGGAAGTAGAAACGGGGACGATTGACTGACATCGGCTCCAGAGCATCCTGCTGTTGCAACCGAGAGCAGCTCGGCCAGAGATAATTTATCCCGAGGCCCGGAGCCGTCCGGGTCGAAGCTCACGGGCAAGTGCCTCAGCATGCCTGTCAAGATCGTCCTGACCACCTCAGTCACTCTCAGTCCTTGCGGTTTAGCAGTACCTTCGAGCCTCGAGGTCCGGCAGCTTGACTTGAATCACCTGGGCTTACGTCACCAACAGCTGCTGTACGACGAACTGCTGAATCACGTGATCGAAGCGACCGGGACGGAGAAGGTCCGGGTCTAGCATGTGGACTGCGTTGGTTGCCCCCATCACGTACACCTTGAGGGATGTCAAGGGAACTAGCAAGAAGGAACAAGAGGAAGGTGAGGTAAGACGGGAATGTGAGCGGATGCGGACAATAGAGGAGGGGAGGACCTCGGGCTTGGCTTGCAGCGCATCCATCTCGAGCTTCAGTTGGCTTGCCTTCCATGGCGTTCAAACGTCTTGTGTGAGAAGGGTGTGCGTTACCAGCTGCCTCGACCCCGTCCCGTCGTTCTCTTCGTTGTCAGGCCGAGCAAACGCCGCCTTTATCCCTGACATCAGCACCACTCAGCACCTCTGAATGGACCTGCAGCTCGTCGAGGAACAGCATGCACGGAGCTGCCTCGCACGCTCTCTGCTCTCTCTCAGACTGGGTATGCTTGACAGAGCACAAGGGGACCTGAAACATCTCGACGAGTTGTCTCTCGCTCTCCCCGATGCCGCTCTTGACAAGCTGGGCGACATCTGCTGCTATAAAGGCAAGGCCGGCCTGATGGACCAAACACAAGTCGTCATTCACAACCATTGATCGACACTCCATCCCCACTGCGCTGACATGGACTTGGCAAGCAGCGTCTTCCCCGTGCCAGGGGGGCCGTAGAGGAGGAGAGCTCGAGCAGGTTTGATCATCCCCTTTGAAAACAAGTCCGGGCGAAGCTGGAAGGCAGTAAAACAGAGGAGGTGTCATAGTCAGACAGAGAGTGCCTTGGGCAGCAGGAGCATCTCGTGAAGGGCTTCCTTGGCGTTATCGAGGCCTCCAACCTTGACAGGAAAAATCAGACAAGAGAAACTTGAAGGAGCGACTGTCTGATTCTCACATCTTCTAACTTGACGTTGTGGAGCGGGACTTCTTCAACTCGGCTGGAGGGTTAGAGAGGTCAACTTGCAGCGTCGTGACGGAATTAAACCTCACCCAGCACTTCGTGGTCGAATTTCTCGTATCGCTTTCATGAAGTCCTCGATACTCATAGCCGAATCATCCCGGACTTGTCCTCCCGTCAAGTAGCTGACAGCAAGTCACCAAAGATAGGATTGGTGCAGAAGGGAAAGAAGACTGACAGGCAGTCACGAAATCTCTTCTCGAGGTATGCAGCTTGAAATACCAAATTCACCTGTCGGTCATGCGTGTCAAAGCAGTGCAAGGCAAGGTAGTAGATGGCAAGTTGAGAAAGAAACAGTCGGAGACCTCAGCTGCACTGAATCCCATCATCTCGCTATTGATCAACTCCAGATCGATGCTATCATGGAGTGCATGTCTTTGAGCAAGAAATCTCGAAAGCCGTCTCAGCATCTGAATAATACTAGCCAACCAAAACTACCTCGTCAGCGTCAACCTCTCCTTGATACCAAGTTGCGGGAAATGCACGTGGTCAGGGATCTGAGGGTCAGTTAAAGCGTCATCGCCTCTGATTCGTCTCTAGACCTTTGTCAGGATGTTGGAGTCAATCATCTTGGTCGACTGCGACTCGAGGACGAGGAGGCAGCCTCTGGTGGCGGATCCTTGGTGAGATGAAGTTCCTGCTGCCCGACCCCAACGACCGAGAAACATGGCAGAGGTCAGTCATCTTGCTCAGTGATCTTGCTCAGGCTCAAGGCAGGCACCTTTTTCTTGCAGGTACTTGCGCAACGTGAGTAGAAACAAGTCGTCACGTCCACTGCTGGAGAAGTCCGTGCTCAACTTGTGGGGGCCTGTCAGGGAGATCAGAGCAGCTGCTGATCATGACTAGTGTCAGGGCAGCACCCAACAAGCAGTGAGCTTGCTCTACGTGAATCACGGCAGGGAAAAGATTCTGAGACGACAAGTCATGCTGCTGAAAAACGTTTCGAAAACAAGTTCGGCATACATCCGCTTTCTTGAGGCAGCGCGCGAAAGCGTGATCGTAGTTGGGCGGAATGAACTGTCACGGAGAGAAACTCTCATTGGGATGACAACAAGGAGAAATTCTCACCTCATGTTCGGTCTGCTGATGAGACAAGCACGTCCACTCCTCTTGGAATGAGATCACTTGACGAACATTCAGATCCGGTAATCAAACTGTCACTCCTACCGTTCACCGCCAGGCTCTGTGCGACATGTCGGATCAGGCTTGTCTTGCCCACTCCCGGAGGGCCCTCTAGCAGGACACAATACGGGGCCTCAAGTCCCTGGGGCGCTATCAGATGTTTCTCATCACCTTGCTCGCTTTTCACCATCCCGTCGCCAGGGTGCGTTTGATGCACACCGGCTTTCACCAAGGCCGTCATCCTGAGCAGCACTTGATTGTTGAAGGCTACGAAGTCAGATGTTCTCTTGCTTTTCTCAGCAGAAGACGCCTGTGGTCTTCCTATCCTGACCATAGTGTCCCAAGTACACACCGTTGTCGCCTGCTCTGTAGCATGCTCCCCTTCTGTTGCGACATAACGACATTCGCAAGGGATCTCGGAACCTGCTCGCACGCCGTCACTCCCTCGAACTCAAAACTGCGCGTCCTACCATTTGGTCTCCTGATTTGCACGGTCGACCCATCATGAATCTCCTTCCCTATGAGTTGGAACCTGTAAGACTGTTAGAACGGTGCTCGACTCCTAACTAGCCGATACTTGACGAACGCCTCGGATGGCAACAATTCCAGTGAAACTCCATCACCGGGGGAGACAAGCCACATGGTACAAATGCAGACGAGCAGGTATCTAGAGAACTTCAAGGTTGTTGTGCTGCTTTTGACACTTTCTTAAATCAATTGAATCGCATACAACCTCGATGATCCGATTTGGAACCAACAGGAGGCCATGCATCAGGCGTCATCGCACCGCTTTCTGCGGCATTGTTCGCTGCTGTCCCTGCCAAGCACTGGGCGTTTCATCCTTTCAACTCACTCCATGCCGCGATGCGCCTCCTGCCATGTGATTGTGGTTGCTCATTTTGACCCTCATCCCCACTCCTACTTTGTGGGAACCGCCCTCCGCTGCGCCCTCCGCCGCCTCAGCCTACCGTCGGACGGTCACTGCCGTGACTGCCGTGGACTGACTGAGCTCAGTCCGTTCCAAGTCCCTTCTGGAATTTATTGTACGGCGGCCCCGGGACTGACCAGTGAGCACAGTGAAGAACAAGGGCCAACTTGTAAGTAGAAATCTCCTAGGAAGTTTTATTCAAAAAAATGTTTCGGGCTGTAATCTTTACCTATCACCGTTAGTAACTCGAAGCCTTGAAGGGCATTCGAGCAAACGAAGCTCAAAATCCGAGATGATCCCGGCGGCCCGGCGGCTACTTCTTCGCCTCGCAGTTGAGAGTTAAGGACGATTCAAAATGTGGCGCCTGCAGCAAGCAGCACGATAGATCAAAAGACGAGCAAGAGCAAAGGGGCAAGACCTGAAGGTTGAGAGCCAAACACTTCCCCTCGGAGACAAGGTTGTAGTCCAAGTCGCTAATGCTCACGACCGGATTCTGCGCTCGGATTCAGGATGAGCATGAAAGAGGCAGGGACGGCATTACAACGGGACAGTAGATCGATATCTCCTTGGGCCCATTGGCTGGGTCTGCGAGAGAAAATCACTTGTTGCACGTATGTGTGGTGGAGGAGGAGGGAGAGGAGGAAGGGGAGGAGGAGGGGAAGGAAGAGGAGGAAGCAGAGGATGAGGAGGAGCATCAGGAGGAGCATCACCATCGTTGATGGCAGAGAATTTCCCCTCCTTCTCCTCCTTAGGCTCAAAGATCGAGAGCCACTTGTCGAAACCAAAACCACTCTCGACCTGGACATCCCATCAGGTCGCTCAAACTATCGTGCACAACAGGAGCTGACAGGACGGGCAGCCCAGTCCAACGCTGGGCCATGTTGGGACTCGTTCTTGCTCTGGATCTAAGAGAAGGGCTGTCAGATAACAGAACTGATCAACTAGTGTTAACCTTGCACGCAACTTCTTGGAAGCCAAAAGTGTAGTTCTTGTTGTCAAAGTCGTCGCGCGATATCAGGGGGCTCTTGGTAGGGGCGTGCTTGAGCTCGACAGGCTTCGTCATGTACCAGAACTCATCTTCTGTTCTGAGGATCCAGTTGTCGTTGGAGTCGATCGAGCCGTACTCCTCTCCGTAGTTGGAGACCTCCCGCTGCTTCGAGAGAGGAGAGATTGGCCCGTCATGGCTGTGCAGGTTCCTGCCGGTTCGCAAATTCAACAAGCGGATCACTTCGCCGTTCTTGACAGGAACGTCCTTGACGAGCTCCCACCGCTGCCCTGAACGAGGCATCACGCGCCAGTGTGTGTACCCGTCCTCCTGGTCTACAGCGATGATCTGGTGCTGTCCGGAGGAAGAAGGATGGAAGTACTTGAAGTTAGTGGCGGATAGGAATCTCCTTGTCGCGAGGTGTTTGAGTTGGATGACACTCCCGTATGTCACCTGGGATCCGCACAACTTCTGGTCCCTCTCCCTCTCCTCTGCTTCTCTCTTGGCTGCCATCTCCTCGCGGAATTTCCTCCTCTCCGCAGCATCCTGCTCCCTCGCAATCCGCTCTGCCTCTGTTGCGTTAACTGTTGAGTTTCCGTCGCTCGTGTTCGTTCCCTGTGTGGCATTGACATCTTTCTTTCCATCCCCCGCCTCCTCTGCTGATGACACATTGGAAGACAACAAGATCACCAGCAACATCAAAGCGCACACCATGTTCCAAGACCTACTCGAAGTCATTCTCCTCAGAGAAGCAAGCGCCCTCACTAGATGGAGATGAGAGCTTGACGGACTCCTTCTGCCTTCTAGACTGTGTGTTATGACTGCTGATCGCGTCTGTGTTATGCTCCCAGCCTCGTGCTCCCTTCGATCCTCGCTTGCGTTCCCTGTTGCTGCATTCAGGGCGAAACGATCGGGCGGTTCGAACACAATTGCGCAGGGGGTATATACCAGGGTCAAAATTTGTAAACATTTAGAAATTTTCACCCTTTTGTGTAGGCAAAATATGAAATTTTGAAAACAAACAAGTAACTTGTAGATCAGAAGTACCCTGTGAGGAAACTCTATCTGTGTAGGACGCGTGGCCTGGTTGACATGAACAACCGGGATCACCTCAACGCATGATTGATAGAGACGATGAAGAAGCACAGACAAGGCTTGATGGCGAGATATCTTCATCATGATGATCTTGTACGAGACATCTTCATCATGATGATCTTGTACGAGAGATCACATGAGCTTCTTGAGGATAGCTCTTTTCTTTGTTTGAAGAGATCAAGACATCAAGCAATACCTGTGTTCATCTCCAGCAAACTTCTATCGGCAGCACGAAAACCTCTCCAAGTATGAGAGAGGACTGCAGTCTCTCCAAAGGAGAACATGTAGTTTTGTTCCAAGCAATTCGCTATCTGAACCAACAGTGCAAGGTAATACGAAGCTGCATGTGCAAGAATTACTGTTTGCGCTAGAGAGGTGTGCTTGAAACACATAAAGTCCTCTGTTGTTGTTGTCGATACAACTTCAGAACGTTTCGGCACTAGATATCATACTCCGCTGCCACATGGCAGCAGGATGGCAGAAATCAGGGGCAAGAAACATGAGGAAACAGCCTCTGCCCAGTATAAACTGCCAACATCCCCATGAATGTCAACCAGAGACTAACAGTTTGAGCAGGTCAGACAATGATACGGTTGAAGGATGCTGAGCAAACATGGGAAGAGAGACAGGCAAGTCTTCTATATCAACAAGGATCTCATTAAACAGTTGCTCCTTCACACACATGTTGCGCTTCCGATCAGCTACGTGCAAAGTGACCATAGATCCGTGAGATCTCGCCGTGGGATAAGGAGGGGTCTCGGATCTCTGGCGCATGATATCGTGCAGACCTTGCGGTCTCATGCTCCTCTCGTCTTCCGCTTCTGCTCTCTGCTCGCCGGTTTTCAGGAGACATTCGTCGAGAGCACGCAAGCTCACCTGACTTCCTCCTCGCCAGCACATGCAGCTCTCGCTTCGCCCGATCAGACGACTCCCCCCGCAACTCTCTTCTATACTTGTCCTCCTCCTCGCGACGCCTCCTTTCCTCACGCTCGTGGTAACTTTCCTCCTCTCCTGCTCGCTGGTCAGCCTGACTGCGGAGGGAGGGGAACGGAGACGAACCTCTCCTGATGCCTTTGGCGAGAGAGTGAAGAGCTTGCGACATTTCTCTCTTCACAATCATCTCATCCCGCGGCAGCCTCTCGTGCGAGAGAGCTCGGAGGAACCTGACGTTCTTCATGTCACCAACTCACAAAGTCACAACGCAACAACCGTCTCGCATCTCTCTCGTCCTTCTCAGCATTCTTGTAGTGCCCATGGATCCTCGCGCGTTGTCCGCTCGCCAGGGCCTTGTCGAACTTCTGCTCGATGGTTGCTGAGTCCTCAAATTCTGCGCGAGCAACGGTGAACCAAAGTTCAAAATGTATGGGATAGAGACCTCTGTGCGATTCCCTCTGAGCAGCTACTTCATGCCGCTGAAGACAAAAGTGAGCGCTCCTGTAAGGAGAAGCTCAAACTCACCTGGCCTAACATCTCAATCCTCTTCTCCAAAGCCTCGCAGGGCAGGCAAGTCGTCGAGGGCGACTCCTTTCTGAGCCTGATAAGCTCGGAATGGAAGTATCTGGCCTCATCCAGGAAACCCTTGGCCTCCTTGGCTTTGTGCTCAGATGCTAAGAAGAACAAGTAAGGCCACCAGACTCCTCAGAGCAACCTTCACCTGCTCGCTCTCCCTTGGCGATCGACTGTGCAAACAGAGACTCTTGGCGGACAAGCATGCTTGTGCGAGTGTGCTCGACAGCGGGATCGACGCCCTTGAACTGGAGGAGACAGTGAGTCTTCATATCAGCGGAGATGAAGGAGAAGGAAATTACCTGAACAGCGGCCTGCGGGTGGGTAGCCAACTTAGAATGTTCGAGCTCGCCGACCTTCCCAGTCAGAACTGCGATATCCTGCACAAAAGGTCATCTTCGGATGCAGTCGATTCAAATCGGTCACCTTCGTCAAGGCTAAGATTTCACTTCGAGGTGAGTCGGAGGCTTTCTGTTGGATTGCCTGCACCTCCTTCTTCTGGCTCAACGTACCGACCTGCTGCAAGTCAACGGATCCTTCAAGTTCAATCGTCTCAGCTCCAACCTCGTGCATCAACTTGTCGACGTTCTGAGTGAGTTGAGAGATCTGTGACTCCACCTGATTGTTGGCAGCCTCGTGCGACCTCCTTGGTCGCTCTTCGTGGAGTTGACTGACATGCCTGGCATGCCTGGACTCGTTGTCGCGATCCTCCCTCCTCCGAGCATTTTCGTGCCTTGGTGAAGAGTCAGTTAAGTCAGCATACGTCAGGGGATGAGTTGAACCTCTCTCCCGACCTCCTTTCACGTGCTCGATCCTCAGCTTCAGCCTCAACAATCTCGCGAGCAAAACGCCGCAGTTCATCTTCTTCCCGCGTCATGACAGGACCATTCGTATCTTTCGTCCGCCTGAACAAGATGAACGCTAAGAGGTCAAACAAGGGACATTGAAAGCTCGAACCTCTCTGTGAGTTCATGTAGATACTCAGCTTTCGCGAGTTCATGCTTCGCAGCTTCAAAATTCTTCGAGCCCACAAATTGTCTGGATGAGATGATCACAGGAAGCTCATTCTGGTTGATGATCCTACCGTCCGGCATGGATTACTGAGGAAAAACTGTCGTCTCCCGCTTTCACGAGGCTTTCAATCGCCTGCTTCTTCTTTTCAATCGCAGATTGAGCCTTCAGTCTCTCTTCTAACGCCTTGGCATCTCTGCTTGCATATCAATGCAAAAGCGAGTCATTTGCGCGCCAGTACCGAACAAGCTCGTGATGACGCTGGACTTCGGAAAGGAAGCACTGTTTGGGGTGCCTCCCCCAGTCACAGACGCAAGAAGCATCGGTCGCGCATGCTGCTGCTGCTCTCTTCACTAGCTCATCCACTGACGGGATGCATTTGGGATCCGAAGCACACGCCGCTGCGGCTGCAGCAAGAGGAGCAATACATGGTCAGAGGGCGTGCAAGCAGCGAGTGCTTGGAACCTTTCTGAACCAAAGAAGTGGAGGACACGCTGCTCAATTCACGATGGACCTCAGAATTGATCTTCTTCTGCAACAAAGTCATCGCATGCAAAAATTTCAGCAGCATCGCTACCTTGGATTCTTTATGTCTGATAGTAAAAGACAGCATTGAAAGGCAGCATTAGATTTACCATCGAGTTCAACTTGTAGGCCAAACATCACCTGTCCGACCCCGCATTGCCCAAGACACCCTGGTGACAAAAGAACTAGTCAACATTTGGGAACATCATGATAAATACAATGAAACCGACCTCTTGCTTCTCTTGTAGTTTACGCCAGTCGAATCTTCCGCTGGTGAGAGACACAGATTCTGCGAATACTTTAAACAAGAATGCACCAATTTAGCCTTCAACCAGCAAGGCCAGTTTCGCGGACGCAGAGTATAACTGCTATCAAGCATGACAAGGTAGCTACAACCTGTAATTGAGGAATTACTTCAAAATAGCAACTTCATCTCTTGCGCGAACCGTGAATGCTGTTGAAACTGCAGTCGGAACTTTCCTCAGAGGATAAAGCGACGGGAAGGGAAAAATTGCTGTGCTCATTTGACAACGTAATCGATCACCCTTGTACCGTATCTGTGGAGACAGTAAATTGTCTTTCAAATTGAAAGGAATTAATACGCAGCGCGAATGTGCGAGTACCATCAACAAAGCATCAACCTTCTATGCTACTCTGATCCATAAAAGCAACCACATGCCGCATGAAGAAAATAGATCATAAATCGTCTTCGTCTGTGCTTTCAGCATCCTCAATGACTTGGCACTGTGCTTCATTGCCTTTCATGTATTGCGACACATCACTGACTAACTGCTACCCACTCGCTATCCCTCATGCTATTCAAGCATCTCTTCTTTTCGCCGCTTCTCTGCTCTAAGCTCTTTTATACTCTTCTCACAACTTCGCTTTCGCTCCTCCAAACCCCTCCAACCCCACCCCCGCCCTCATCCTCCCGCTTACCTTACTTCCCTCCGGCCATGCTTAGTCCGTCACCGTTTCTACACCCCTAGTCAACTAACCCCACCCCGGTCAATAATGCTCTTGAACACACTCATAAGTACCGGTCTAAAAACTACCCCACCCGTGTTATGTGATGGCGTCCCTTCGCATGTTCATATTCCGTTGCGCACCGTTACTCTAACTCGACAGGAGTCTCGGACTCTGAGTGATCATGTACCCGGTGACCGGGCGCCGGGCCGGGCCGGGCCGCCGCCGTACCAAGATAAAAAAAAGGGTCAACCAGAAATTTTGATGGCAGTTGCTTGAATCGCGACTATGGAGACGTTCAGGGGTCAGTGGGTGAACGAGAGAGACGCATGGCGGCTGAAGCAGGAGGAGTACAGGAAGCTGAGACGCGAATGCCGGCCCTTGCAGGAACTTGGTTCCTTCACAGCCTCTTTCCCATCTGCTCGTTCTCGCAGAACCTGGGACGCCCTGCCGTCGACAGCTGAAACGTCAGGAGACATGCGAAGGCCACAATCAGCGATCGTAACGTCAGCAGGTGCATCGAGAGTGAAGGGGATGAGTGAAGGTCAAGTGGAGAAGGTGAGGAGACTTGCTATTCGGCGCAAGGAGAAGAGACTGGTGGACATGAACGGCAAAGGAATGTTCGAGTCGAGCATCAATGAGGTCAGAGCAAGGTGCATGGAGCAAGCAGAGATCAAGAGCTGGTACATACGGATGACTGTGAACACAAGAAAGCGAAGGGTGCAGTTGGGATGGGCGAGGATGTGCAAGAGGCTGTTTGAGAAGGTCCGTTGGTCGTTTCTTGATGACGCACACAAGATGCAAGGGGGTGATTTACTCGCCTCTATCATCGTGAGCTCTCAGTCGACAGCGAGTGGGAAGAAGAAGCTGAACGAGCTTGCTAACGCTCAGAGCAAGCTCGACATCACAGACTACGAGCGACCTGATAGGTTGTCTGAGTTCAATGCGCAATTGAGATAGAAAACTGACAGCCCGAGCAGCAGCGCGGCTGTTCCTGAAACTCCTTCTAGGAAACAGAAGTTCTTGTTCGGGAACTACGTCGCAACCAACAACGTGGATCTCGATGCGTACTACAAGGTAATCGTTGCCATGTTCGTGCTTCCCTGACTGTTTGGCTCGTGTTGAAGAGGAACGAACGGATTTTACGGAATCTGAAGGCGTCAGAGGGCGGGTCGAAGCCTTTTGTCTTGAAGTCTCTCTCGTTGACGCTCTTTCCGAGTGCAGCCGACAGGATGGGCTATACGAGGAAGCGAGCAGAGGTAGAGAGCTTCTGAGAAGTTTCCGGCCCTCTTGACAGTCGCAACAAGCAGACATGGCTGAAGGTGTCGAGACGTGGGCATCACTGTTTCCCAACGATGAGTTTCGCATACAACAAGAAACGTGCTCGTTGTTCCTGAGGACAAGGAAGATGACTGACATGCGGCTCGCAGTGCCCAGCTGGTGAGCCGACAGAATGAGGATGTTGACAAGGAGTTCAAGGAGAGGAGGAGGAAGTCGACGGCTGAATGGATGCTGAAGGAAAAGACGCTGACCTCTCAGGACCTCTTGCTGGATGACCATGTTGTCTGATGTTCTCCCTTGTGCTCGCAAAGTTGACGCAGTGGCAGGTTTGCAACCTTCGACAACTTCACGATCAGAAGGTCCGGCTGCATGCTCAAGATGGGAAGGGGCGACTGGCGGCCATGGGGAAGCTGAATCGTGTGTGGATCAACGGGGAAAGAGTCGAACTTTGAGATCGTGGGGGTGAATGAAACAAGCGACATGTTGAGAGAATAACATGGGCTGCTCAATTTATGCAGGAGATGGCATCTCCTGGGCAATGAGTTCCTCAGCTGAGCTGAAGGTGACTGAGGTGGTGAATGTGATGATGTTAAACAAATCTTTTCGATTCCATATACATCTGAACCTCTCTGCCTCCTCCCTTTAATCGTCGAGCTGCATGAGGAGTGCAGCTCCTCTTTTTATCCAGTGGCTCTGCGGCTTTGCCGTTGGGATCACGATGGGGCAGACGAAGTTGGAGGAGTGGCCGGTGGTGGCCAGCACGCCCCTCCTGGCTGAGGTATTGTAGAGAGGAGCCACGTAGAAGCCCTCGACGAGGACGGAGCCGTCGTCCTGCCGCTCCTCCTTCCACATGCAGTGCGGGGAGGGCATCTCCTTGGGAGAGAACCACATGACCGGCATGGGACTGAAGAGAACCTTAGGCTCCGACTCCTCGAGCAGGTTCGTCTGCTTGTTCCACCGGCAGCCCTCAGAGAAGGGGCCATGCACGTAGACTCCGTTGGTGGGAGGCGTGTCGTAGTGCTCCTCTTCCATCATGATGTGCTCGAAGTTGAGGGTGTCGACCGGCAGCGTGTACTTCCTCGCGTAGTTCTGCATGGCCCCCGTCATGAACGCATGCACGAAGAAGAAGCCCGACAGCCAGAACGTGGCCGGCTGCTTGTTGTCGATCCAACTCTGGAAGAAGGAGAGCCTGGCGAGCAGGTCGGCGATGTATCCCCCCAGAGGCTTCAGGGACGGGTAGGACTTCTTGGCCCACAGCCCCGGCACCTTGCCGGTGTTGAGCGCGACTTGGACCTGCTCGAGGTCAGCAGACATGACGATGAGGCCCTTGAGAGCCTTGCGCAGGTCCGACAGCGAGCTGCGAACGATTTCGATGAGTCCGTTGTAGCGGATGAGCTCCTGGGAGAGGACGGTGTTCATGCTCTCATCGAAGCGGATGGGGAATTTCTTCATGACCCTCTCCCTGTCGAAGACCTGGGGGACCCTGTTGAGGATCCCCTCGGCCAGCTCGTCCAGCACCTCGTCCGCTGACTTCTTCCCCGACCCTCCTCCTCCTCCTCCTGAGCTCCCGGCCTCCGTGGAGAGCATGGTGTCGCAGAAGTAGTTCGTCTCCTGCTGATCCTTTGTGATGTCAGCGTTGTCGTGCAGGCCGAAGACTTCCGGCTGCTGAGTCAGCGGCATCTGCATGATGTAGTCGATGATCTGCGAGTGCTCCATGTAATCGATGTCAGCTGGGGCCTTGTAGAGCCCCGAGGGGGAGAAGCTGTAGTCGTCGTTGAACACGAAGGAGTTGTAGAAGTCGGAGAGCGCACAGAGGAGATACCTCCTGTCCTTGTCGTCCGTGACCCTCCCGCCATAGTTGCACTCGCCGATGAGGTAGTTGAGAGCTTTGAACTGATCCTCCTCGTACTCGTCCAGCATCATCTTGGTCTGCTTCACGCTGATCGACATGTCTCCAGAGGTGAACTCGTACGGGATGTTCCATCCGAGAGGCCCGAAGCTCCTCCTCTCCTGTATCACAGCATGGAAGAAAGAGAGAGCTGGAGGACAACCTCGTCAGCGGAGCAGGAGAGGGAGAGGAAAGGAGGGGCTCACCGTAGACGAGCTTCTTCCACTTGAGAGGCTTCTTGCAGGAGGTGAAGAATTCTTCGTCGCCGATCGGGTCGGACAGGAAGGAGCCTTTCACGTTCAGCCTGATGCCCTTGGCCGACTCGTTGGTCATCTTGATGCCGTTCTGCAAGACCGAGACTGGGAAGACGCTGGACGGGTAGCTCGTCAGCCACAACCGGAAGTTCTTGTTCGCGGTCTCCGGCTTGAACTCCTCGCAAATCCTCTCCAAGGTCACCATCCAACTCCCGTACACGTGGCAGTTCTGCAGCACCACCCACGAGCCGTTCTTGTACCCCTCCTCCACGTACTTGGCTGCGATCGGACCCTGGCCCTGCCCCAGCGACACGCTCTTGATGGTTTCCCCGAACCCCTTCTCGTCCGCTAGCTTGAAGAGAGCAGCGTTGGGGTCGGACCCAGCGGAGAGGATGAAGATGAGCGGCGTGCAGGGGTCAGAGTCCTCGTAGCAGGCAGCGAGGTCGAAGGGAGGAGGCTCTATGAACTGCTGGCCCATCTCGTTGGCGACGAAGAGCATGATGGCGGGGACGATCTTGTCCGATCGGATGCTGCGGATGATGAGGAGGCGAGTGAAGGGCTCGCACTCCTTGAACTGCCCGGGGAAGTCGAGCTTGTAGGGCTCCGAGGACTCGAAGATTTCCTTCCATTCGTCCCCGTGCTTGACGAAGTCGTCCTTGAACGATGACGTCACCTTGAGGTTCGACAGGCGCGTTATCTCTCCCCAGCTCCTCTCGATCAGCCAAGACTCGAAGGGGTTGGGAGGAGCCTGTGCCGAGCATGTCAGATCGAACAGGAATGGAGCAGAGGAAGCGAGAGGAGGAGGAGGAGGAGGAGGAGGAGGAGGAGCTTGCTTCACGTGCACTCACCTCACCCACGGCCACACCACCCGTGAGGAGGAAGCGAAGGTCCTCCTCGTCTAGCCGACCGGAAGCTCGCATGAGGCGACTGCAGAGCAGGAAGGAGAAGAGGAGCTTGTCCTTCTCGAAGAGCGAGCGGCAGACCATCTTGTACAGGAAGTAGGTGAAGTGATCGTCCAACGACGCCAGTCGCTTCTCCCTGTACACGTGTCAGTTCAAGTCATGGCAGCCCGCAAACTTCTCACAACTCGGAGCTGGGCTCGGAGTCCTTGACGCTCTGCCTGAAGAGGGCGATGAACCAGGTCAGGCTGTACTGATACATGGGCTCGATGCTGTTGAGCGAGGAGATGGCAAAAAAGAGGATCGAGGCTCTCCAGGCCACCGGCTTGTATCCTGCTCTTGCCTCGTCGATCTTCGCCTCGGTCTCCTCTGCGATCTTCTGCTTCTCCTCAATGTCGTTGGAGAGAACCTTGGCGTCTTTGAGAACCTGGATGCCTTCTGTGTTCTCTAGGATGTTTCCCTCCGCAGAGAGGACCTCCAGGATCTTGTCCTCTGTCTCCCGCAGCTTCCTCTTGTTCTCTGCTCCCTGTACGATCAGAATATTCTTCTCCTCCTCCAAGTCCGGACGCTCCTCTGCCACCACGATCCCCAGCAGCTGGTCCTGCAGGCCGTCCTGGGTGATCATGAAGTTGAGGAGGGTGACCTTGACGGCTGTTTCCGGCATGTAGTGCGGGTTCGGCAGCTTGCTGGTGATGTAGAAGCGGAAGTTATTGGAGTACTCGATAGTCGCGTCCCCGAGCCGAATGCACATGACGCCTCCCTGCTTGAAGGTCTGCTTGAGGAGGAGCGGCTCAAGGGTCGGGTCGAGCTCTTGCAGGACGTTCTCGAGGAGGACGGGGTTGCCGAACTGGATTGAGTTCTCGAGGGTGCGGACGAAGTCGGTGTCGGTGAGCTTGATGACCTTGAGGCCGTTCTTCTTCTCTGTGTTGCGGAACCACTTGTTCGCCTGCCCCTGGGGGTCTATGCAGAGGGGCCACCTCCTAGCGTTGGTGACGATGATACCGTTGTCGATGGAGAAGACGTCGGAGGGCAGCCCGTTGATCGACCACTCCCTGATCTTGACTGGGTCCCCGAGCACCTTGGACAGAACGAACGTGTCTGATCGGGGGACCGACAGCTCGCCCAGCAGGTGAATCCACTGAACAATCACGTCGTCCCTGTAGTTCTTCATGAAGGCCCCGAGGTAGGCGACGTAGGCGGAGGAGACAAGAACGTCTCCTGTGAGGTGGACAAACTCCACCTGTAGCTCCTCCGCCACAGCCGTCCACCTCGACTTCTCACCTCCCAGCCCAGCTATCAGCTGCTCGGCCCTCTCCAGCTTCAGGGCGCAAAGCTCAGCTTGGGCCTCGAGATCTGCCTTCTTTTCCGCGCACTCTCGCAGCTGATTCTTGAGACCGTTGAGCTCGTCCACGACCTTCTTCAGGTCAGCCCGCTTGTGCTCCAGCACCTTCATCGCCTCTGCCAGCTCTCCCTCAGCTACCGACAGCGCTGCCTTCTTGGGGGCCACGATCTTCGCCACCCTGTCGTACCCCTCCATCGCCAGCACCCACTTACACAGGCCCTCAGCTGCCGTGGAGGCCTTGGCGATCTGAGCTGGGGTGAAACCCGGGTCCGGCTGGAACTCCTTGCGGATCTTCTCGATGATCTTAGCGGGGATATTGTCCTTGTCGTAGCTCTTGAGCGACTGCAGCAGCGTACCCGTGTTCAGCAGGCGCACAGCTGGGGACCACCAGTCGTCGATCTTCGCGCCGGGTTTGTCGGGGTCGTTCTTCTTGTCGGGCTTCAGGTCCAGCATGACTAGCACCGCCTTCATCGCCAGCTGCACACCGAAGGGAGGCTTCGCCATGCTCTTGACCAGGTCGATGTCCTGCTTCTTGATCGTGTCCAGCGCCTTGAGAGCGTCGTTGAGGATGGGGATCGCCTCCGCTAGATCCGCCTCGCACTCCTCCTTCACCTTCTGTACCTCAGCAGCCTGCGATGAAAGTCAGTCAAGCAAGTTCACGTCAGCCTCCCTGCCCCACCTGCTTTGCCGTCGCTTCTTCATCCTTCATAGCGATCGCCTTCTGCGCATCGACACCAGGGATCGCGGCCTCAACTTTAGCCGTCAGCGCCTCCGTGTCCTTCTGCGCCTGGAGGAGGCCGGGCTGAAGGTCGATGAGCTCCTGTTTCATGGTGTTGACCGACGTCTCCGCCAGCGCGAGGGCCCCGAGGCCTCCGGTGTATCGCTTGATCTGCATGTTGATCTGCTCGCGCTTCTGCTTCAGCAGCGTCTTGTAGGTGTTGATGAGCTCCAGATAGCTGGTGGGGGTGACGTAGTTGTGCCTCCTCGTCTCGGAGAGGAACTTGTGCGACAGCTCCGCCACGTTCTCGTGCATGGAGATGCACATGGAGACGCAGCTCTGCCGCGTCCCGTCCTCCATCTCCACATCCGACAGGAACCTCCTCGCCACCGACTCCAGCGCGTCCGACGGCCACTCGGTGAACCAGTCGATGGTGCAGCAGTTGACCAAGCTGGGGAACTGCCGGAGGCGGCTACGGAAGGCGTCTCCGATCGGGCTGAAGGCCAGCACGATGTGCATCAAGCTCTTGCACCTCTCAATGAAAAAGGCGTACTGGTCAGCTGGGGTGTTGAGCACCCTCCCAGCTGCCTTGGCGGCGGGTCGGCACTTCTCAGCAAGCACGGCCTTCTCGTCAGAGGCGAAGAGGTTCGGCACTTCGGCGGTGTTGAGAAGGTTGTTGAGGTCCTCGACGAACGACTCCATCTTGATCTGAGTGTCGGTGAAGAGAAAAACCGTCGGCTTTCCGTCCCCTCCTGCCACTGTGAGTAGGCGCTTCAGGTCTTCCCTCCACTCGTTCTTGCCGTACGTCTTGGAGATCTCGATCTCCACCACCGTGTAGTCCATGATGGAGGCGGCAAGCCTTGTGCAGCTCTGCCTGCCACTCCCCCCTATGCCGATCAGCAGAGCGTTTCCTCCCGGCGATCGGAGGATGCGGCAGATGCGAGTGATGTGCTCGATCATGAAGAGGAAGAGCACCAGGTCCATGGGCTTCTTGCAAGTCGCGTTGTAGTACTCGAGGTACCCGTTGCACGCCTCGATCACCACCTCGGGGTTGGGCATCTCCTCGTAGACCCGCTTCCCGTCGGGCTTCTGGAAGTCTCCGAACAACAACCTGCGAGCCTGGGAGATGGAGACGACGCCGTCCTCGCCTTCGTGCTTGAGGTGGTCGAGGATCTTATCAAAGTCTTGGCTGAAGCGAGCCTTGGTCTTGGTCCTCAGCGTTTCTATCAGCCACTCGCGGTCCTTGTCGTCCGTTAGACGATCGTAGAAGACTCGCATGATCTCGTGGCACCACAGCCTGCAGAACTGCGCGGGTTCGGTCATGCTGGCAGTGTCGGCCATGCAGATGCCCATAACGACCCTGCCGAAGTCTCTCAGGTTGAAGAGATAGTGACTCTTGTCCGGCGTCGGCAGCAGATTCTTGAGCGCCGCCTCGTACACCTCCATGGTCGCCTGGATGGCGGCGTTCTGAAGTCCCTTGATGGAGGAGGGGGTGTTGTTCTTTTCGAAGGCGTGCTTCATGATGGTAGAGAAGATCCCTGTCATCACCTCGTTGTCAAACTCAGTCACGCTGATCATGTTGAACCATCGGAGGAAGCGAGGAGTAATGAAAGTCCTGCCTCCGCCCGGCGGGCCCATGGCAGCTACATACATCATGTCTTCTATCTTCATGAAGTTCTTCTCCTTGAGGTCGTACCAGCCATGATGGTCCATGTACTGCCGCAGGATCTCGATCGGGGGCTGAGCCCCGTACGTCTCCTTCTTGGGCATGTTGAGGTCGTCGATGAAGGCGATGCAGAGCTTGCCGATGGGAGGGCCCAGCACTCCCTTCCTCCGCTTGTCCAGCTTTGACTCGACGATCTCCTGCGTCTGGTTGGCAGAAGTCTGAGCGGAGAAGCCGAGGGAGATCACGTTGAACTTGTCTGGGGAGAGGCCGTTGAGCAGGTGGTTGTTGATGTAGATCGTCTTGCCGGTCCCGGTAGGGCCACAGAGGAGGAAGGCCATACGGTTCAGGTCGTGGGGGAGGCGGCCGTTCTGGCAGGTAGTGTCGAGGAGGTACGTGTAGCGGGTGGTGTCGACGGTGGGGACGATGATCTCGTGGGGCTGTAGGTTGGCGTCGATGGTGTGGTTGGAGATGAGGGAGCCCCATGTGGCCCACTTGCCCTTGGACGCGTCGAAGAAGGAGGAGTAGATACTGTGCTCCTTGGGGAAGGGGTTTGAGATGTGCAGGCTCCCTCGCTCCCCCTCCTCGTTGTACGGGGAGGGAACGGTCCCCGCGCAGACTTCCTTGACAAACGCGTCCATCTTGTCGCGCCCCTCCCCGTCGACGGTACAGCAGACGCTCCAGGTCAGGCTGAAGAGGAAGATGCCCTCGAGCAGCGCGTTGGCATCTTTCTCTGCCATCTGGAACTTGCCGGGCTCGACCTTGAACGGGACCATAAGGCTCTCAAAGAGCTTCAGGAAGGCCCAGCCGAGCATGATGTCCGAGGTCGGGGAGACCTCCTTGAGCTCCCTGCGGATGAACTTGATGGTTGGTGGAATGATCCACTTGAACAGGCTCTCAATCATGTCGCGCTGGGAGGACGAGATGGTCTCGGGGAGGGTGTTGAGCCAGGAGCCCAGGGAAGGGTACAGCCCCATCTGGTGTGGCTCGTAGTAGACCATACCGCACCTGCTCACGGTGGCCGGGGAGGCGACTTCGAGGTCCTGCGGCTCGAAAATCATGTTCATAGAGGAAGACATCTGAATGATCTCCCCACTGACAAGGCAGAGCTTCTTGTTGTCGTCCAGCACCGTGTTCATGTTCTCGATCCACACAGCGTCCACAGGCCCGTCAAACATGACCCACTTCCTGTCCGGCCCCTGGTCAGATGCTGCCGTCCTGAAGTTGATAGCCAATATTCCGTCGCTCCACTCGTGGCTGACCGGGTCAAACTGCCCGTAGAGTTGACCCATGGTGATGCTCTTGGGATTCATGCAGTAGATCCTGACCTTGTTCTCCTCGTTCTGCCCCAGGGTGCAGAGATGGCCAAGGGTGTCGGCGAGTACACGATAGCTGCAGGTCTTGCCTCCGTAGGACAGACCGACGACCATAAGGCCGTGTCGCACGACGATCATCTCGTAGAGCTCGATCGTCTTCTGCAGGAAGTAGGAGGTTGTCTGCAAGTTCCTCTCCTCGCACGCCTTGTTCATGGACGCCAGCATGTTGACGTAGTCAGGGGCAGGGAGAACTGTGCTGGGGAACAAATCCTTGGCGATGCCTTCGAAGAGGGGAAGGTCGTGGGAGAGGAACTTGGGGACATTGACGTCTCGGATGGCTCTGAGCATGAGGATGTCCTCGCTCGAGTCCTTGTCTGCTTGTTTCAAGTTACCTGCTGCTCTCAGGACTGCCATGACGGCTCGCATGCCGTAGTCGTAGTGTGTCTGCGAGGAGAGCTGCTCGCTGCAGAGCTTGTAGGTGGCAACGATCTTCCTTGCTAGCACGCGGGCGTCGCTGAAACCAAAAGACATGAGCATGATCTCTCCTATCATCGCGTAGTCGGGGACCATCATCGCCACTGTTCGAAACAGCACCTTGAGGTTGTCCGGCAGGTCGCTCCTCCCGGCATAGCCTGGGTTCATGGTGATGAAGACGGCGCAGGAGGAGATCACGCGGAGGTGACTTCCCTCGAAGTCGAACTCCGTCTGACCCAGCACGATCGCTCGTTGGATCGACATGATCTGCTGCGCTACCACTGAGAGGACTTCCAGGTCGATCCTGTTGAACTCATCGAAGCACGCCCACGCCCCGCAGCTCACCACTCCCTTGAAGAACTTCCCCATCGCCAGGTAGTCAAGCCCGTCTGAGCAGTTGAACACGACGCAGTAGTTTGAGATCGCCTTGGCGAGGTCCTTGGTCGTCTCTGTCTTCCCGGTCCCTGCCGGGCCCTCCGGCGCACCTCCGAGCTTGAGCTGCAGGGCCCCCATGAGGGTGCGGTAGCAGCGATCGGTGAGAGGCGTCACGACGAGCCTAGAGCTCACGCCGAGGTACTCATAACCGTACATGATGCACGCTGTGATCATCTTGCAAGCCACTCGCTCCTCCTGCATGTAGTAGCGAAGTTGCGCCAGCCAGGAGAAGTCCAGCACAGAGCTGACTCCCTCCATGCCGAGATTGACCGTCATGTCACGAGCGTGCACGTCAAGAACGACAAGAGCTCCGATGCACTGCCGCTGCAGCTTCGACAGTTTTCCTCGCACAAGCTCGATGAGGTCTTCGAGTTGCTGGGTGCACTTGTCTGCGTACCTTGCAACTCCCTTCCCGTCTGGCTCCTGGATCGCTTTTTCAACTTCCAACGTCCAGTACATCTGCCCTATGACGATCGCGGTCATACCAGGCCAATCAAGCACCCACTGCTTCCTCGGGACCGTCGGGTAAGCCTCGTACGCTTTGATCGTCTGATCCATCATCGCTTCCTTCATCAGGTGCTCCGTCTCTACCAGCCACTTCTCAACGGCTCCTCGTGCAGTCGCAGGGTCAAGAGTGCGAGGCCAAGGGACTAGCTCCCCCTCGGAGGAGATCATGCCATGGATGATGAGCTGATCGTCGAACTTGAGCTTGGCGATGGCCTCGAAGCACTTCTTGAGATGGGGCTGAACTCTCGTCGGGTCCTTCGTCTCCGCGAGGATCTCCAGCAGCTCGTCGTTGGAGAGGAAGAAGAAGCGAGAAAAGAAAAGTCTCTTCTGCTCCAGGTACGCGTTTAGCCCCTTATTGATCAGCTCGAGCAGCTCGAAGGAGTTCTTGAGGCTCTCAAGCAGTCCATCCATCCTGGTGAAGTTCAGCACCTTGGGGTTGTCTATGCATCGGCTCGAAGTTTCTCGGAAGGTGCGGTCGACCTGGAGAAACCTGTCGGCCTCGGTCGGCATCTGTTTCTTGATGTCGTCTGACGCGAAGATGGGCTCGAGGTACAACCACTGGGCCTGCACTTTGAGCCAGATGTCGATGATGTCTTGAGTAACCACCAGGAACTGCTCCCAGTCTTTGGCGCGATCCTCGAAGGGTTTGATGTAGGGCGAGGCAAGCATCGTCTGCGTCTTCACGATCTGATCGTCAAGGATTGCCTGAATCTCGTCGATGCAGGAGCCTGCAAGGATTGAAGTGCCCGAGTCTCGGTAAGGAGTCATGACAAAGACAGTCTCCTGCCAGTCCGCCAGCTGCTTGTCGAGGTTCTTCTCCAAGGAGTACTCCTTGCTAGCAGCGTCGCTGATCTCCTCGAGCTTGGTGAGGTAGGGGGTGAGCTTCTTGGCTATCATGTCGTTGAGAGACGTCTTCTCCGTTGGCTTGATCGTCTGACCCACCACGTCGGCCATCTGATCCCAATGGCGATCGCGCAGCCCGCGGTTACAGAAGATCATCATCAGCGGAACTGCGGGAGAAGGTCAACAAGCGAAGAAAAGAGACGAGCAAGGGCGAGTACCGTGTGGCTTGAACTCTGAGACGCTCGACTTCATAGACTCGGCGATCTTAAGGAGCTCGGGCTCGTCAGAGTACTGCTTGCAGTACTTGTAGGCCGCTCGGGTCATATTGTCAACGTCTCCCTCGACCTTCTCGGGGTTCCAAGACCTCAGAGGGCCCGTGTACCACTCGTTGAGGTTCTTCTGAGAGTCGAGGATGATCTGGATGAAAGCCTCGATCGGCTCGATCGCCTGCTTGCTGGACTCGATAGCAGGGTTGACCGTTGGGTTCCAGCCGAAGATCTCCTCTTGCTCGTTGATGAGAAGCAGCTCCTTCTCCAGCTCGTCGAGGGTCCCCTTCATGTCAACAATCTTCTGCAGGTAGACGGAGACTCTCTCCGGGTTCCCGAACTCTTGGAAGGTCTCGATCTCCTGCACGGCAGCCGACAGGCTGGCCTCGAAGTCCTTCTGTCGCTTCTTGAGGTCCTCTTCCATGCCCTCCTCCTGCGACAGAACCTTGTCCAGCGCCTGCTCCACCATGGGCTGGAGCCGTGCAGGCCATCGGTACGTGTTGGTATTCATTAGCATCTCCTCGTCCGAGATCTCCTTGCCCAGCTCGTACAAGAACTCCATCCTCTTGGCAACCCGCGCTGTCTTCTCCTTCAGCATGGCCAGCTCTTGGGGCACGTTCTCAAGGTAGTTCTTGAGCTCCTTCATCTCGTGCGATTCGCGTGGCTTCTCCATGGCACGGGCGCTGATCGCCTCGAACCGCGCGCAGATCTCGCTCATCTCCTCGGAGTTGTCGTTGAGCACCTGGTTCAGCAGCATCTCGGCGAGGGAGGTACACTTCATGGCGATCCCCTTCACCACAGGGTCCGTCTGCACGTTGTACAGGCCCATCACGGACTCCGGGATGCTGACTTGAGCGACGTCTTGAGCTGCTTCACGCAGAAGGAGAATATCCCGTTTGTACTCCTCCAACGAGTGGCGCGCTGCCTTGTACTCAGCTTCCCATCGGCTGTCCAGGTTAAGGATGGAAATACCAGGGACAGGGCTGTGCTCCAGGCAGAAGGTCTCATATCGCTCCACCATTCGATTCGGCCCATCCATGTTCTCTTCCAGCGCGTTGCAGACTTTCTGCTTCGTGGTCACGACCGTGTACTCTTCGCTTCTCGCCACACGGATGGAGGAGGTAAGTTTGGTGTTTTCAAACAGCTGCTTGCTGATCGAGAGAGCATCGCTGTCGATGGTCTCGTCACTGATCGGAGTCTCGGGGACTATGGCCTTGTCTGCCGGTGCAAACGGAGAGTAGGAAGTCAAGCATCCGGGCTCGATCACAGGGAAGCCTTCGCAGACGGTCACAACGTTGTCGAGGATGGTGCAGAGGTCTTGCTGGAACTGTTCGAGACTTGGAGAGATGCGAATGTGGGTTCCTTGGACTACTATACGGATGTTGAAAGGAGGAATCGAAGCTGGTTCGCCTTTCCCTTGAACCGCAAGCTCGAACTGCTCCTTGCTGAGGGGTTTGAACGATTGGATGAAAAGGTCCAGGCCTTCGAAGGTCCTTTCAAACAGGCCTCGAAGTTGCCGATTCATTTGTACTCGAATGGCCTTGAAAAGCTTCGCGCTCGACGATGGGAGCGCATGTATGGTTGGATGGGGAGGAGGAGATAAAAAGAGGCGAATTATAGCAGGATACCATCGAGTCTTGAGGAGATGGATAGTCGCTTCTGAGTACTTGATCTGGTCATCCTTGTAACTGCAAAAGAAATTCTCGTCAGTCCTGCTAGCTCAAGAAACGACCAACAGTAGGACTTACGTGTCAAGGCTCGAAGCACTGTACTGAAAAATTGAAGGAATATTGAGGTAGCATCTTGATGAGTAGTAATCGCCCCAAAGGCTTTCTAACGCAAGCGACATGACGTTTGAAGTCAATAAATTCTCTTGTATGAACTCCTTCGCCTTTCGCACAGATTGACTCCATTCTGATAACAAATTCCCTTCAGTGTACAATTGAAATTTATCATGCCATCAAGACTCACCCTCGCTTGGCATATTGAGGCCTCTTTGCAACGTATCACCGAATGTAAAAGATTCGAATCTGATAATTCATTCAACTACCTCATGAGAGTCAAGACAGTGCAAACCTTGCAATCGCTGACTCTTGAGGAGTATGTTTGATGCCGAGTCGATCCCTTTCGTTTGGATTCAACAGAACATAATCGCTGATGGCTCTTCGAATGCTTTGCTCATAATCAAATTGAACTTCATCTGCATCAGTTCGTTACAGACGTGACATTCGCCCATAGAGTGATAACCTAGCATCTCTGATACTAAAACTTCTTGCCTGGCCGGCGGGACTAGTGGAAAAGTTTTCAAATGTGCCAGATGGCAAGCGTTCTTGATCCATTTCTCTTTAATAGCCTCAATCCTCTCTATCTCGATGCTTTCAACCAAAGCAAAATATCTCTCGTGAGATTTTTCTTCGTCATCATGAAAGGGTATAGAGGAACCCACGTATTTCAGTGGAATTGAACGAGACCGGGAGAACGATTCGTTGTCCGAACATTCAAACATGCCAGTACCATTGGAATTCCTTGAGTAGTAGTTGGCAGGATCTGGCTCCCTGTGAGGCTCAGGTGAAGAAAATGCAGAGCCCTTTATCCTCGAAGTAAGCTGCTTCATTGTCAAGGTAAGAGCGTGCGGCGACCAAAACATTGCAATCCTGTCGCATGGACCTCGAAAATACGAATCGTGAACATATTGCACTGAACATTTGGTCATCTTAGAATCATCAAAGATGATGAACCCCTCCTCTGTGCGTAGAGGGACTCCATTCTTGTCGTACCTGCAACGCGAATCATCGTTCAACCTTGAACTATCATGGCATTTACCTCGTGTTGAACGAGCGTTTGGTGGACGAAGCCTGGGAGCCAAGAAACGATGTTGACTGAAGCGGTATCCCCTTGCCGGACATGGACATGGTCATCCTCTTTGGAGATCGTTTCTCCTCTGACACCACTGGGGGAACCATGATTGTTCCCTGTGAATTTTTCGTCCACTCAAATGATTCTTCTGAAGCTTTCAGTATTCCGAATCTACACGCTGCTAAGTAGTAATGCTCTTATGCTCTCGTCATCGAGCTACTCAATGCTACAGTCTCGTCTCCGACTGAATCACCTTCGATGCTCCCGTCGGCCATCTCCCCATTTCAACCGCCTTGACTTGTATTATTCTCTAGGACCAGGTCATATCACTACTCGACCTAAGACCCAAACCGTTGATAATCGTAACGGCTTAGCCTTCGGGGCGGCCCGGCCGGGCCTCCCATCACTGTCACTGATGCCCGGCCGTTAAATCGCCCCGATGGCATGCGAGGCTGCTGTGCTGGCGAGGCAGCGGGGGATCAGATGCCGACAGTCACTGCAGCAACAGCATGTCATGACCACTCACGGACCCGGTTGCCCGTAGCGACGGTCACTCGCAGAAACCATTGCTCAGTAGCCTTTTAAGTTTCACAACTGGCACTGCGGCAAGTTACATGCCTACCATCTGCTGAGCCTTGCTGGGCTAACACGAGTCGGTGGCGATGCAAGAGAGTTCTGAAAGCGTCAAACTCTGCGACGTCGTGGGCTGTTCGACAAGCCCACTGACACACCCTCGTCTGTGTGACTCAGTGTATCTTGCCAGTGGTCCAATCTTAATTTGCTGGAGTTGGAAGGTTCCGAGATGTCTTGTGTGCTTGAAGGCACTCACACTTGATCTTTCAGACCGGCTCAAAACAAATCTACAAGCATACAGCTCCTGTAAGACAGGTCTGCATCAACGACAAAGGCAATAAATTGGTTCGTGCTCAGTAACAACAGAACTTGTGTCATCCTGACAAGCTTGTTCACCAGGCATTTGCAGATGACAACAACATTTTTATCATCGATGTAGCGACATTCAAGGTCTCAGACCCTCAAACAGAGTCAGGAAGACATGTAACGTTCCCTCAAAGATGCGTCAGGTTCTTACCAACTGTTGCAGGCGAACAAGCATAAGGCGATGTTTCTTGGTTCGCATGTTCTTCAGTTGGAATTCATTGGCGATCGTGAGTTGGTGAGTGCATCGAGTTAAGCCATGAGAGCTCGCTGACACGCATGCTAAGATATCGCTCGAGGCGTTCGATAGCGGAAGCATGGCTCAACGAGTGGGACTGTGGCATGTCAAGTCTGAGGAGGGAGTGGAAGCGAGTCATACCTCCTGTGACCCCCCGACTGCCTTGCAACAGCCTGTGGTCGTGATGACTCGCGCGCAGATCTGGGAAACCATGAGCCTCCTGCTCTCAAGTGCGTCCCTTCCACTTCCGACCGGGTTTTCTTCCTCTCCTCAACAGCCGTGCGATGTGCAGTGATCGCACGCGATGGTTTGTGCGGAGTGAAAGTGTGCATGGCGTGAGAAAAGCAGCAGGTGAATCAAGACAGCTCGAGTTCTCTTGGAGACACGGAAGTGAAGGATCTGAGACTTTCATCGATGCAACCTTCCACAAACTTTCATCATGGCTGATTGTGCTGAAATCCGAGGCAAGGGGTGGAATAAAGATCGGAGAGAGAGTCTGACATGGTGTTTATCAGGGAATTATTGTTTTGCTAGATGAGAAGGGTGCAGCTGTTGGGAGGATAGCATTGCAGGATGATGTTCCATTAACAGTCTGCCTATGCAGACTAAGTGACTTCGCGGTCGGAACCAAGACTGGGTACAACCTTACAACTCCAAGAGAATACCAGCATCTTGACAACTGTTGAAGGAAAATCTTTGTGCTTGAGATATCTTCCATGAAAGTTATACATCAATTTGTACGAAAGTCATCGATCCTGAAACGGTCCTCATCAAAAGATTCTCAAGTGAAAGCGAGCGCGTGTATCCTGCATCACGAGATGACATGTTTAGCAGTACGCCTTGGGAATTCAAAAACTGTCTTACTTCGACGGTATCGCATGCACAAGATTTCAACCTCGCTGTGCTCCTCGTGAAATGTGCACAGGATATTTTGTTGTGCACAGCTTGGACAAGTTTATAACTTTCTTTGATGACACCGGTACCTATGAGTCACGTTCAAACATTGCTATGGCTGACCTGCTCGTGAAGGCGAAGAGTGTTTGTCTCAATTCTTGCATGCTTCACAGATCAATAGCATCTGTCCAGGTGTAATATCATAAATCCTTGGCGAACCTATCTTACTCAGTCATGGCAGAAGGCACATTTCATCAAGGTCGCCATGCCGTTTACACTGCCAGCAGTGATGAGACAGGTCAGATCTCTGCTCAAGAAGGCGATTGTCTGACTCTCACAGTGGGTGTATGGTCTGTTAACAAGCGAGGAGACAGCATAGAGGCTGCTCCGAGCAAGACGTTTCTTGACACCGCCTCCACCTTGCATCCAGCAATCTCCAGTGCTAAGAGCTCCTTTCGGGGGATACAAAAGCATGTCAGCCTTGCAATGAAGTGAAGATGTATCTTTATGATTCCTTGGCCAGGTTGCAAACTTACATCCCGGCGATTTCCACACTCAAGAATCCTTCATAAACCGAAAGCTGTGCACTTCATGCATGACTTGTGATAGCATCAGCAAGATCCTTGCTTGCGGAACCTACTATGGTCCTTCTATCAATGTGTACAACTTACGACTTAGCATTGAATAGGTTACTGCATGATCTATTCGACAGAATCGCACGCACTGTCATGGTCGATTGATGTCTGTCATTCAAAGATATCAGGAATTGCCATCGTCCCAGGAGGAGACTATATGGTTGTGTGAGATCTCCTTTTATGCTCGTTGTTCTCAGAAAGATGCAGGTTGTTCGTTCACATGAAGGGCTGATATGGATCTTGGATCGAATCAGTGGATTCAAGAAGACATCAATTGTACATGAAGAAGTGGAGAACGATATCAGAGATAAAGTTTGCGAGCAGGTGGCTGTATTGATTGATGTACGAGTTGACATGTGGAAATGATATCATCCGCAGGTCCTTGTGTCGCTAGATTTGCAGAGAAGCATCGACAAGCAACCTAGCAGTCAAGCAACTGATTTTTGCCGCTCAGCTATTGTTGAGAATTTCAAGGTGATGGTGATGGACTGTGGACTAGTCCGCGATGTGACATTGCTTTCATGATACAGCTTTTGGCCTTCTCAGACATGACTACGTTGGTTGTTTACCTGGTGAAGGCGAACTTCATAACACAGGGAGGGAGCCCATTAGCGGAGGTTGTCGCAACCATTCAATTCCATTCACAACCTCTTTCAATCTCCCTGCACGCATCTCATAGATACGTGTTTGCCTTGGCCGATAAGGGGCTCGTTGAGGTGAGGAGCGCACGTGCCGTCTCTGACTTGACTAAGACGCACAAGGTCAAGTCCCTCCATGGCGAGTCGGCCTCGAACCCAGACTTGTCTTTGGTAGGCGTCGCTCCTCCACAAGAAGATGCGTGGCTGACCTGCTGCTCCAGAACGTGACGCCAATGCTGGCTCGGCATCGACGATTGACCTGTACACTATTGTCGATCGATCCTTCAGGACTTTTCCTCGCGTCAGTGAGCAGGGATAGCGAGCTCTCTCTTAGCTGCTTGAGCTTGTGGGAAGCAGCGACTGGGGAGTTCATTGGCTGGAGTGACTCTCTCCCTCTCATAAGCTCCATCTGCTTCACATCGGAATGCTACATGTCTCTTTCTTGCTCCTCTCTGACTTGCACATCCAGGATGGAAGCTACATCCTAGCGGGCTGCTCAGATGGAAGCCTCCTGCTCTTCAAGCTCTCCATGGAGCTTCGGAGAGACAGCCGACTGGCTCTGTTGGGAGGGAGCTCGCCAGGGGCTGGATATGATCTACACCAAGAGCATCACGTAACGGCAGGGCATGATCGCTGGCTGCAGGCACAGGAGCAGGTTGACGCGTCTCTACGAGCGCTTCCAAACTCGTCGGGCAAGAGTATACAACAACTATGGGAGAACAAAGAAATCTCATTCAAGAGATGAGATAAGAAGCAAGCAATGAAACTTGATTTATTTCACTTGGAAGGAGTACGTATCGACTCCTCGGTTTGCGGCGTGACATTCAGCCAAGCCTTCTCGCTCTCGTTACGCGTGTCAATTACCTTGAAGGCATCGTTCGAACCCAGGAAGCGTTTGCATCCCAGAGCATTTCCCAGTTCGCAGGCACGACGAAAGAACATCACGGCTCGCGCTCGTGCTTGGAGCGCATGCTCGCCAGTTGATGTTCCTGCTTTGACTGCCTCAATCGCCGCGTCCTCCAACATCTTGGCTTGGATCAAGCAACATCGTGCATTTCCCTGCTGACAACCAGCGTAGTACATCTCCGCAGCTTCCGCGTTGTTGTTTTGGGTTTCAACCGCTCTCTCCCGGAGCATGTCGCCTGCGAAACCGCACCCAGCTCCCTCACCCATCCTGCATGCCGCTTGGAAGAGATGCAGTGCATGCTTCTCGTTCTTCGTTATCCCTTTGCCCTCCCACTCCATGACCCCCAAGTTGACGCATCCTTTGCTGACTCCCTTCTCGCATGCCAGCCCAAAGAATTTGGCTACTCGTTTTTGCTTTCGGGCTTCAGAACGGTCCCTGGTACTCGCAGGTTTGCTACTGACCAAATCTCCCTTACCCTGATCCAGCAGTTGACCATAATTGTAGCAAGCTTCACCATTACCCATGGTGCATGCCTTTCGATAATACTCCCCCGCCTGCGCACCATTACACGAGACCTCACAGCCAGTACCATCAACCTGATGTGCGTCCCTCGGAAGGCCTCGACCGTCGTGACCTGTCAGCCCGTCGTAGACCCTAGCAAGGTAGAAGCAAGCTTTCTCGTTGCCATGCTCACATGATGACCGCAGGATGTCCGCTGCTAGTTGGACATTCTGGTTTAGACCTCCTTTGCCCTCCAGGGCCATCAGAGCGTATGCAAAGCAGGCTCTGTGACTTCCTTTGTCGCACATCTCCTTCACATCATTGCTGTTCAGATTTCGATTGGGAAGATCCCCGTTGGTTGAAGACAATTCGTCGAGAGCTCTCGCACAGTCTGACCGCGATGCTGCACACAAAATTCAGCATGCACTCAAGTTAGGGACTCTGCTACACATCATACGTACCTTCTGCAAAGTTTCCAGCGTGAGGAGCAAAACAATAAGTAAAGAGAGATTTTAGCATTTCTTCTCAAGTCCGAGGAGAGAAAAGGATGTTAACTCAAGAAGCTCGTCGATCTCAGTCAAGAAGCTCGTCGATATAAGTCAAGAAGCTCGTCGATCTGAACCAGGTAGCTCACTCACGCCCTCCTCTCGTTTTCGCTTCTTTGTTTCGCCTGCTCTATGTCCTTGGGTGTATGCGTGCGGCTTTCGCGCAACGGTTTCGTAACGTAAAGCGACCGATAGGACGAGTAGCGGGCCAGCCCTTCGAAGATTATTGAGTAAACAAAATGACCCTTCGTGAAACATACAGACGGCGAAATTATTCGCGAATAGCGAATAATTTCAAATTACAAAAACATTTGTAAATCATTATTTCATAGAAACATTAGTCATTGTTTGAATTTTCAAAAAAAACTTTACTTATCTGTATTCACTTTTCTGTATAAATGTTTTATTTGTTACAGGCTTTTTAAATAGCATAATTTAATTTTCAAGACATTGCCAACCATTTCGTTGACTTCGAAATCGACCTACCGCCTGTATCGGGGCCATGGTGAGTTGGTGGATACTTGTTCAGATTGCCAAACACGCAAGCGAATGAGTGTGAAAACAGCTCCAAGAGTTGATCAGCTCTGTTTCACTTCTTTTCTGCTAATTTTTTTCCCTGAAACTTGTTGCCTATGTAATCGCAAACCCAAGGTCCAGAGATACAGAGCATCTCAATTTCCCCTCGTGCTAATCCTGATTCATCATAATTGGGTCCAATGCTGTCCACCCTATCTTCTAACGATTTTTTTTCTGAGTCACATATTCACCTGATTGTGTTCCTTGATTCTCACCTTCTCTGTTCACCTGAGATGAAATCACTTCTTTCTCCGAGAAAAAAAACTTTGAAATGCTTGCAAATCGGTTTCTTAGTCTTGTCACGACCCCACCTACTTAACAATATTTGCCTGCTGAGAGTTTCGGCAGGTTCAGGAGGCCACCACGGACCTCTGTATGACGAAACTCCGGCTGTGGAGTCGAGTGGTAACAGGACACCAGTTATTTGGAACAAGGTATGCAGTTATGCTTTGCACCAATGCTAGAAATTAAAATCACTTTGAACAGGTTTAGTGAAAGCATCAACACCGTTAAAGATGTCGCTGAAAAATCTCTTGAGAGTGAATCAAGCGTCCTCTCGAATGTAGAGAAATCAGTGAAGAAAGATATTAGCAACGAGTTCAACGACTATGGACATCACATGTGGGATTTGAAGTAATCGGATACATCTGCTTGCTTATCTTGAAGGGAATCTGTGACTTAACAATTTGCTTGCATAAAAGCGAATGTAAACCGAATGATTCTTTCATTCCGCGGCGTCCATGAATTCGTAATCCAAGCTTGACCTTTGGGCAAAAAGCCGGCACTGTATCACTTCGCATATGAATTATGTATTTTTCATTTACGTGGGAATTAGAGTCTAGTAGTCGCTGGGTCCAACATCCTCTGGCCTGTTGTCCTCCCACGCTGGACCATCGTAGGTTGGGTCTACAGACGGGTCCTTGGTGGCGGTCTCGTTGGAAGGAGCAGAGGCAACTTCATTCTTTGACTTTCTCAACCAGATGTCCGGAACACCTTGCAGCACGAGTCAGGATTCTACAGCTTTCTAAACGAATTGCAGGAAGAACACTCACCAGATTCGTCACGCACGATCAAGAAATCATCATCCTGTCACAATGATAACAGTAAGTAAAAGAAAGAGCCAAAGACAGCGAAAAAGACTTACCAAGTAAGTAACAAGGAGATTCCTGGAGTACTTGAAGGGACCAGGAAGTTCAATGGACTGGCCAAATGCCTCCAATTTCATGAAGGTCTCACGCATGCGCACATCCGACTCTGCAACCAAGTTTCCCTTGCTACGAATCATTTGCTCGTTTCCAACCGCCTGAACTTTGAGGGAGGCCTCAACTCTTGGCTCAGTCTCCTCAATCTTAAGTTCGACATCCTCGACGGACAAAGCCGAGGCCAGAGGTGCAGGAAGCTTGGAAAGAAGGTTTGCAACCAGTCCAGGACGATATCCCCCGGTATACAGCAAGAGGGCAATCTCACGGGTTGGGCTAAAGACAAGGTCAGAGCAAACATCATGCATCACACTTTGCACACCTGTCGAAGAGACCTGGTGCGTAGCCGCCTGTGTACACAAGCTCCCAGCCACCGTTCATCAAAGAAGACATGGCCGGGGACTCCGTTGGGTTCATGGGCTCCAATTCAAGGAGGATCTCATTTACTTCAATCCGATTCTTGGGATCGGCCGCCTGCTGAAGTCCAGTCCCATAGCTCAACACCGTCATGAGGTCCCCCTTCAGCTGCTCGGCTGTACGATCGCTTTGTGCCTTCATCTGAACGCCGCTGGCGCGGAGCTGCACCCTGCGTGCAGTCCCGGCAGTCGCAAGCTGAGTTCCTTTCATAGAGTGAGACGCAGTTGTGACCTTGCGGATGTTCACAGAGTGAAGCGAAGGAGCAAATGCCCCGACAACATCAGCGCCAATGCAGGCCACCAAGGCGATCCCGAATGCTTTGCGGATCATTTCTTTCAAGGTTCCAGAACAAAGACAGCAGGGAAAGAGCTCAGAATTGAGTCAAGCAGAACAACAGGAGAATGGACTATGAGTTGATATTCAGGTCGACAAGCAAGCTGGAAGAAGAGAAGAGATACGTGCCCGCTTCTCTTGTCCTGTTCCGATGCTCTATTGACGGCCTCGAGGGCTGAAAATCCTGATCTAGAAGGGGGTAGCAAAGGATTGGGTGGTTCGATTGTAATGAGGTCGTCTAGTGGGGGTAGGGGTGGAAAAAGAGCGTCGGTGGGACAATGTCTAGGTGAGAAGTATGGTACTAGACGCTAATCAAAGCTAGCAGATTTGGACTTTCTGCCCAACCTGGCCAGGTAGTAGGAATATTCAATGGGGGTACCAGAACTTGGTTTCAAATAATCACAACAGGAGGGCACCACAGAAGGGTACCTTACGTCTGGTCCAAGACCAGGGGTCCCTAGAAAGGATGGGGTGAAAAATTAAAATCAAGGGTAGGGGGGTGATAAGGAAGGGGTCAGGACCACAAAGGGTAGTTCGATGCAACAGATAATATCCTGAGATCTCAATTACATGCTGTCTTTTACTTGAAATTATAGTAAGATCCCACCTTGTGTGGTAGAAAAATTTGAGTCTCAAGATAACACCGGTGCTGGATATTTGAGTAGGGTAAAAGGCCTGTGGGGTGGGGTAGACCCGGTTGGAAGGGTAGAGGGTCACAGCTCTTGTTATAAAGCAAACCGTTCGGCTTATTCGCAGATGACCCATCAAACTACTATCATAAACGGGGGTGGTCAACAATATTGATATCACTACCCATTATGAGACTGTATGTGCATAGGGTGGGGTGATGATTTCGATAAGAAATAGCTCGGCTGAGTAAACGAGTCCTTCGGCGTTAAATTACTTTCATTGGCCCCGGGTTTCGTTGCTGGCTGGGTGGCCAGGTGGTCATTGGAAATTCGATTACAGATACGGAGTGTGAGCAAAAATGCACGTGTCGTGCGATGACGAAGGAGCCAGCATGGCAGAGCGAAAGGGAGAAAGAGGAGCATGCATGAAGGAGAATGAAGGACACAGGAAACAGACACCAGAGACTGTGGTCTCATGCAAACGGAAGAGAGCAAGAATGGATGACGATAATCAGATGCATGAGGAGCTCCATCTCCGGGAGAAGGAGGCAATCTTGGAAGACGGAAAGCACCCGTAAGTAGATGCACCTTCTCTTTAGTTGGCAACCTTAGATATCTTCATTAAGTTCGAGATTCTGATGTTTACTCTCAGATACGGTGTAGAGCCCTGGGGCAATTTCTATGGTAGTGCGAGGCAAAATGGAGGAACATCGATTAGGGATACCTCACTCGGCCGTTTGGCTGCATTGGACGATCAATCTCTCCTCGAAGTTCTGGGGCTTCTGAGCTATGAACATCTTCTCCTTGTTTGCATGACAAGTCGTGCTTTGTATGTGTTCGGACACCATGACGAGCTTTGGAGGACATTGGCCCTGAACTATCTGCAAGGAGACTTTCAGTTCGCAGATAGCTGGAAGTCAACGCTGGGAAGGAAACTTCTCGGCAAGAGGTTTCCAGGTCATAGACCTCTGACAGTCAAAGGGCTGTATTCAGACCTCTTGTTCCAACCCTGGCTATGCGCCACAGTCGGAGTGCTCCCGGAATGGTTGGAGGTCTCTAACATAGAACGGAGAGACAACCTAACCCTTGAGTCGTTCATCGACGAGTATGAGAGACGCAACAGGCCCGTCATTGTCACAGACGTCGTCAAGCATTGGCCGGCTTTCAAGAAATGGAATCGCGAGTACCTGCTTGAGAACTTCGGCGAGAAAGAGTTTGAGGTGGGCCCAGTGAAGATGAAAATGAACAACTTCTATCACTACTGCGATCACGCCAAGGTATGGTTATTGTTCTCCTACTTATCTCGGGAGGATAAGTGATCTGTGTGATTGCCCATTTTTTCTGTCTAGGAAGAAAAACCCTTGTATCTCTTCGACAAGGACTTCCCAGTCACTTGTCCCTCCTTGGTCGAAGACTACGAAGTACCCGAATACTTCAAACAAGACTTTTTTGAAGCACTCGGAGATTCAAGACCAAACTGGCGATGGATCATCATCGGACCAGCACGAAGTGGTTCCTCCTTTCATATTGACCCCAACAGTACTAGGTGCTCCTCTCCCTCCCTCCCTTCCTTGTCACCTTTGACTTCTTATGATTCATTCCTCTTGCAGTGCGTGGAACGCCGTGATTTCAGGGAGGAAGAAGTGGATTATGTTTCCTCCTGGTCAGAGGCCTCCAGGAGTATTTCCGAGCGCCGACATGGCGAACGTTGCGACCTCGGCATCTATCTGGGAATGGTTCCTCAACTTTTATCCTGCGACAAAGTCTTGCAAGGTTAGTTGCGTGCTTTTCTCCTCTCTTTGAATTGTCTGTGGTATCACAACGCGATGCATAGGTCCGTCCTCTCGAATGTGTATGCGAAGCAGGAGAAATCATTTTTGTGCCTAATGGATGGTGGCATTGTGTGCTGAATTTAGAGCCGTCAGTTGCCATCACTCAAAACTATGTAAGAACCTCTCGGCACATTGTCCACGTTTAATTTTCCTGTAGGTAAGCGAGCAAAATCTATCTCAAGTACTTCATTTTGTGAAGCACAAACCTCATTGCGTGTCTGGCGTCCCGTCAGACTCGCGTGAAGGGTTTCATGAGAGATTTCAGGAAGCCCTCAACAGGTGCTCTGGGAGTTCCTTGTTTGCTGTGCAACTCAATTCGTGCAGGTATCATCCCGATATTCTTTGCTTACAACAACAAAAGAAGCCAAAAGCTGCTTGTCTGTCACTATGGGATACGGTTGTTGGCACAGAAATTGCAACGAAGGAACAAGAGTTCAAATTTGGATTTACTTGAAACGACTCTGCACAAACCTTGCAGACTAACTTAAAGTGTACACAAATGTAAATAACTTTTTCTACTCAAGATGTTCCTCTGTCTTAGCTCGCTTCCGTGACTTAGAGCCTTCGTCACCTCTTCTGTGCTTCCTAGGAATGAAAGCTTGCACCTCAGCTGGTGTCCATAGTGGTCTGGTTGCCTTAACCCAAGACTTGCGGTTCCATATATCACGAATCGTCTTTGGCGAGACTCCATGAAGTTCTCCAATACGAGCTGCCTCCGCCATACTTCCATACTTTGACCCTGCATTGCGTGGCCGGTTTTCATAAATTTTGATGGCCAAGGACTCATCTAACGAAATGGACCAGTGCTTTTTCCTTTCCCCAGAAGAATCAACACTCTCGTCTTCACCTGAGGAATAGTTGGATGATGCAGCCGTAGATGCCTGTGATATTCCACTGCTGCTGGGGCTGGGGAAATTGCCACGGGGCATACTAACAATATTGCTGAGATGATCTTCTTTAATTGCGCCCTTTTGTGAGTTTGTAGTGTTGACAAATATTCTTCCGTCAGGGAAAGGGCTCATTGTACCTGGATGCTGAACTCTTGCATCGTTTGTTGCTGGCAATGTGCTTGAAAATGTTGCATGGCATTCCATGTTCGTTGCCCTGGCGACATTAATGCAAACTTTATCCAAGCTTGCGCGAACACATTGCGGTTCGCTTTCGTTGTTTAGGAGCCATGAAACCGCAGCTTTGTTGTGAACTTTGTCATCATTTTCATACTGTGCACTTTGGCGATGGTTGGACAAACTTGAGAGAAGTTTTATATCTTGCCACATGTCATGGGGAATTTCCCTGTGGCTGTGGAAAAGTGTTGGCATTTGATAAAGGCACGAAAAACTGTTCCAAAGTACGATTGTGCGCTTGAATTATTTCAACACCTAGCTCTTGAAACTTGAAAGTCTCTGGTGATTGTTTCTTCGCTGATTGTTTCGCAGTGTACAAGTGCCGGTGCTGCCTTAGGCGTTTCTCAGGAAGACAAGATTATCTTCTTTGTCTGACAAAGCAGCTTTGATTGTACGAGGAGAGGGACACAAGCGACCAAGAACGGAGTCACGTAACAGGACCCCAATAAGGCGGAAAATGCAGCGAGATTGAGGTATCCAAAGAGGGCGGAAAGGAAGCAAGGATAGGTGCCAGTTGAGGTTCAAGAAGATTCAACGGACTGATGAGAGTGAAGCAAAGGAAAGAATTCCAGAGAAAAGGACAAAGAGGATGTTGGGAGCAATATTGGGAGTTAAGGATAAGTGCACGAGAAGGAATGTAGCGTGAAGCAGGAAAGGGGCAGGAAAGGGGCAGGAAGAGCAGAATGTGGAGGACGGATGGAAAGGGCGAGGGGAGCCTTCATGGGGGGGCCGCAGCTCTTTCAGAAAACATTTTTAAAATGCTGTCAAAAAATTGAATTAAGATCACCAGATACCTGAGGAAGGGCGTATCTCAAAGAAACTACTTTATTTCGAGTTTGTAAGTATATGAAAACTCTCTCTTTCGTATACAACAGGTGGATTGAATAGATCTCAGTTTGATCTCAGCTTGAAAAACTAATATTTCAGAGACTTGATACCACCCGGGAGATCCGACCGTAGGCACCTGAAGAAATGCCTTACCACCCCCACCCATAGATAATAATATACCCTTTCTGGGTTCAGGATTTGATGGTCCCCATTCCATGTTCAAGTACGCAAGTGCGTATCTTTCTTGATTCAATATAATGCAATCATTAAATAAATGATTCGACATGAGCCCTGTATCGAGAATGAGGCTTGCCACTTGACGGGCCACCAAACAGTGCCATATCACCCACCATACTGAATCGCTTTCTTGCCACACGCCCCCCTTTTAAAAATTGTTTTATTATTTTACAATTGAGAGTTTTATGCGGTTCTAAAACGATTTTTGCTCGCCTGCAGGAGTGTCCCAAGAGACATGGGACTGATCTCCGGGCGTGGGAGATTCCAGCAGTAAACTGGCAGCTGAAGAGATAGCTTTTGGGAGTTTCTTGCACCCACTCAGCTGACATTGCACCCCAACAGAAATCTTGCCACTTCTGGCCCATGCACTCCTGTACCCCTGGCACCGCAAGGCAGCGGCCACCTACCGTACCGTCCCCCAGCCTTTGTCAGGGCTCTTTTGGGTACCGGGCCAGGGGCTCTGGCGCAGCAGACCCCTAGGACCCCCCCAACCGAACGCACACATGATGGATCTCCCAGAAGGAAATCCGTCCTTTCAAAAAAAAAAAAATAACAGGCTAAAAGAAAGAAATCAGGCGGCACGCGCCCCCATTTCAACCCTGAGTTTTAACAATGGACAGCGGGCGAAAAAAAAGGAGTGCAGCTGCAAGGCGAGGGCGCCATATAGGGCGGAGGGACGCATATACGGCAGTACACGCATGTGACTGCCCAGAACAAGGTAGTTGGCACGAAAGGATGCCATCTGATGGATCTCAGCCCCCGGAGATCGCTTGAGATATCTGAGCTACACTGCAAACGATGAGATACCACTGGGGTCTCTTTGATCCTAACTGAACAAGTCTCTTTTCGTGACTCAGCCGATGCAGCGGCTGAGAGCGGTGTCACTGTTCTCATAGAGTCAGCAAGCCTGACTGAAGCATCCGAGTTTACTCAAAGTGATACGGTACAGTACGGCGGCGTGCGGCGTGACTGCCCGGCCGCGCCCGGCCGCAGCGCGGCCACTGCCCCAGTGCCGGCCGTCACGCGGCGGCGCGCCGGGCCTGGGCCGGCCGCACGGCGGCAGGCACCGTACCCAGCACCGTCCGAGCGGAACTCAGTGGCTGACTCACCGTCACTGTCAGTGGGCCTTCACTGCGGAACTTCCGAAGCCTCCGCCAGGCCGACCGTGCCGTCGGCCGGGCCCCGGGGCCCTCGGACTCCGGGACGGCCCGGCCTGGCGCCGGGCGGCCAGTGTCCCTCAGTGCCACGGTGTGGCACACGGTGGGGCGGCCAGGCGCCGCGCGGCGGCCGGCCTTTGAGTCCGAGCCTCCGCTCACGGGCCGGCGTTCGTGACCATCCGGCTCACCGGGCCGCCGCGCCGCGGCCGGGTGCGGAAGTTTGCGGCTCACTGACAGACGGTCGGAGTCAAAGCCGGGCACTGTGCCGACGGTGACAGCCTGTTCCCGGGTCACCAGGAGCGGCAGTCCGGGCCGGGCGGACTCCGGCGGGATCCGGCTCAGACCGTACGGCCGGGACCGTACCGTACCGTCCGACGGACTCCGGGACGGTCGTCGAATCCGGGCCGGCGAGCCTCAGACTCGGACCGCGGCGGCCGCCGGTCACCGGGTGCGCGGCCCGGCCGGCCCGACGGACTGCCGCGGCCGGCCGGCGGGCCGGGCCGCGCACTGCATGCCATGATACCGGCGCGGCCGGGGCCCCACGGTCGGTCACCGCCCGGCCGAGTCACTGCCGTCACCCGGCCGGGGCCCGGGCCGGCCCACTGAGCCGCCTCCGAGGCTCGGAGTGGCCGGACCGTACCGTCCGACCGTCGTACCCGGCCGGGCCGGGCGGGGCCCGCCGGCGCCGCTGGATTGTGAACGTCTCAAGTGATTAACAAGCCAGGAATTCGGAATTTCGTGTGAATTCGTAGGCAACAAGAGGGGAAGATCTTGTGCTGGAGGGTCTCGGATCTCCTCTCTCGCTCTCCCTGACAGCTACTTGCAAGCTTGAGCTCAGACCAACACTCCTCCTCACTGACTTCCCGTGTCTCGGTTTTGCTGGTCATGGAGCGATCGTCAGCATTTCAGTCGTGGTGAGAGAAATGTTGTGTTGTTGCTCCCGCCTCCACCAGGATGTCTCGGGGACTGAAGATGTGTCAGGTCAAGCATACCCATTGATCCAGTGCTTCACTGTAGACCAGTGACAACTGTAAGCCATCTAACTGTGGGACTGCGCAACTTGCATGCAAGGATTCATTCGAAAATGGCTGGCCAGAGGCTGAGCTCTGCAAAGTTCTTTGAGGTGACCTCTGCACCCTTGGCAGCTCTCTTGAAACTGATAGAGTGGATTCATTCTTTTCAGCATAACCTGCAACCAAAGGGTCTCCAACTAACCTTCGCCAAACATGAGATCGATGACAACAACGGATTCTTGCTGCTCCCTCAAAGGTGAGACTATTGAGGTTTTCACGCGTCAGTGCATGATTGTGATCTAGCAGCAAGACAGCTGCTGAGCCAGATGATTCACATTTTGGACTGATGGGTGATCGATACTCTTACAGAAAACTACTTGGTGTTGGCACCTTCGCACAGATATTCGAAGCAGAGGACCGTCTTTCACATCAGCCGACCAGGAACAAGGTTGCAATCAAGGTCAACGAGTATTCTGTGAATGAATTTCCCATGCTGAATTCTTAAATGTTCAGGTTACAAGGGCTGGAATGCAAGGGGTAGGAATGCAGGAATCTGAGCTACTTTTTGAGCTCTCGAGAAGGCCAGGGTTTGAAGGTGCAAACATTATCCGACCGTATTCTGCTTTTGCCTTCGAAGATCATTGGTGCTTGGTGATGGAAAAGATGCATGGATCTTTGCACGAGGTTGTTGAGCAAATGGGACCTTTTGCGCTTTCTCTCGAGTGTCTACAAAAGCTGAGCTTTCAGCTCCTGACGTCACTGAGCTTCTTGGCTTCCAACGGAGTTGTGCACGCAGATATTAGACCAGAGAATGTCCTACTGCGCGAGTCACCATGGAAGAAGGTGAATGGCCGTGAACTACCGAAATCTCTCTCCATCAAAGTCAAACTAGCGGACATGGGGAATTCCTTCCGAATGAAAAACTCTTCTGCTTACCACGACGACTTCGAACTTCAGACCCTTTACTACCGGGCGCCTGAAGTTCTCTTCGGGATGCCATTCACCACTCAGATTGACATGTGGTCGCTTGGATGCCTCTTGGTCGAGGCCTACATTGGAAGAAGATTGTTCGATAGCTTCAACCGCTCCTCTGCGGTTGCTACCATGGCAAAGACGCTGGTCAGTATGCAGCTGACTTGTCAGTTGCATGTCTTACTGACTTGCTCTCTCAGGGAAAGTTTCCTAGGGCTCTCTTCTCCTCAGGAAAGTATTACCAAACTCTTTCTGCCCTCCCTGTGTTCCATACGAAGGAGCACGTGGAAGAGCCCGCAGTTCAGTGCCAGATCGCGTCACTGCTGCAGACCAACAATCTAAAGCTCATTTCTTTCATCTCGGGATGTCTTGAATACGACCCTGAGAGACGCTTGACTCCCCATCAAGCTCTCTGTCATCCTTTTCTGTCTTCGTTGTGTCCTCTCCCCATCATCATTCGGGACACGTTGATGAAGATTTCGACCAAGTCCGAGGCAGCAGAGGAAACGCAGGGGAAGAGCCAGGAGGTCAACCTGTTTTCGTCGGTCAAAATGGACAAGACAACTTGCAAGGAGATGGATTTCAGCTCGTTTACTCTCAAGTCACAAGAAAGTCAACTCCTTCCTCCGTCACATCGCACTCAGGCGACCCCTGAGGTAAAATCGCAGCGGAGGGTAAGGGATCGTGAGCATTGTCAGACGTTTCTGATGATGTGCTGCAGACTGGCATGCATAAAGAAGAACAAGGGGATTCGCCATTGAAACCCAAGGCAACTCGTCCTCGTGAGTATTCTCGAGGCGATGTGGGAAGAGCGGACAAATCGGATGTCAAAATGAAAGCAAAATCTTCAGTGAGTGGCAAACATGGCGTGAAAGGCGAGCAACGGGAAGACGCTGGTCCTGTCAGACTGAAAAAGAGATCTTCTTGTGAAGGCACGACAGGGACGAATGCTGATGTGCAAATATTGGAACCTGAGATGATCGGGAATTCCAGCAAGCCTTGCAACAGGAAGAGGAGGGAACTAGATTCTTCTCCCGAGCCCTCTGGGAACCTTGAGAAACGGGAGGCAACGCCAAGCTCGTTGGCGTCGGATGATCAAGGTGGAAGGCGGCGGCTGAGCGACAGGGCGAACAAGGGGCTGAAGCCTCAGGCATGGTGGGTGACGGACAATCAAGAGATGGAGGGCGGGGGAGTGAAGGAGGAAGTGACGATTCAAGGAAAGCGGGAAGTGAGCAAGGGGAAGCGAGAGAGTATGGTGGTGAGGAGCAATGAGAATCTCTTCAAAGCGAAGGATTAGACGATGAAAGGCTGTGAGAGGATCAGACGAGGCAACACCTTGCATTTTTAATCCTGTTCGACCATTTGAGGAGGGGTCATCATGTCGGGATGCTTCAGTAGATTCTGGATCCTCGGATGTCGCAGGATGGTTTTCATGGTCTCAACGTCAGCGTTGGGATCGTCCATCCAGTCCCTGAGAACTGACATCACGGGAGAAGAGAAGAGGATGACAAGAGGCAAGGAAGGCACAGGAGGCAGGACTGATCACCTGATGTTGGACGGGATTGGTTTGTCGAGGGCTTTAGCCACAATCCTGACTTCTCCTCCTGCATGGGTTGCAAACAGCTGCTGTATCTGCTCCCTGGGCTCCGCGATCTCAAGAGACGAGATGTTGCTGATCAGCTGGGGAGAGAAAGGTGAGCGAGCGAGGCAGCAGCAGCATCCCCCTCCTCACCTCCTCCATCTCATCGGTTGATGGCTCGGGCTGACCGAAGACAAGCTCCTTGACCTGCTTGCAAGTGACGAGGAGAGCAGACGCAGACTACCATGGGAACCTTCTTGGTCATGGCAGCCTCCAGCTCCTCCTGCACGGGTTCACTCCGTCAGGCACCGTCGTCACAAGCAGGTGAAGCTCACGAGGGTGAAGATGGTCTGCAGGGGGAACTCTGACTCCTCCTTCTGCGTCTCCTGCATCGCATGCTCGAGCTCGAAGTCTTCCTTCACCTCATGCCAGGTATCGTTGTGGTGCTCGAAGTTTCTTGCGGCGTAATCGTGAAGATAATCAAGAGCGTTAAACTTGCGCAGATCGATTTCTCCCTGTTACAAGGTCATTCAAAACGTCCTCCCCTTCCTCCCCCATCTTCTCCCGCGATCGCAAAAGAAAGCAAAGGACCTTTGCTAGCTTCTGCTGGACCTTCGTTGTGTTGAGGAGGGAGTGGGTTTCAGAGAAGAGAGGAGCTTTTGGGGAGGAGGGGAGGATGCCTTCTCGCTCAAGTTTCTTTGCAACCTGTACCACAATGAGGAGAAGGTGGTGACAAGGAATACAGTGCAGATAAATTGCGAGAGAAGACAATAGAGACGAAAACTTGAGAGCACTAGACTGGAAGGAGGGGAAGCGAGAGCGGAGGGCGAAAGGAAACATCCAAGAGGAGAGGGAGGTGAGGTTGTACCCAGGCAGCAGCCTTCAAGGGCCATGCGGTGATAGTGTCTCCTTGGCTAGATCCCATGTTCCACAGGCGATCCGACAGGGGGTCCTTGGTGTTAAAGAGAGAAATGCCAAAGAGCTGCACGTCCGTAGGCTGTTGAGAGAAGATAAGGAAGGCAGGCGAGCAAGTCTGGGCAAGTCACTCACGCGGTATGCGTTGATCTTGTCCTCCTCCGTCTCCGCGTCGAAGGCCTGCGAGATGGTCAGCGATGGAGAGGGAGGAGGAGAGATGGGGGCTGAACCTTGCGAATGATGTGGCCAGTCTTGGACATAACCCAAGAGAAGATTGACTCGGCTCTGCGGGAGGCATCAGGCAGGGGGAGGAGAGGGAGTGTTTCAGGCGACCTGGGTTCCTCGTTGAGGTAGGAAGTGATCTTCTCTGCCTCCTGCGCCTGCAGCGAAAGTGAGCGGGACAAGAGGAGGCAGAGCGTGAGTACTTTTCTAGTGACTTCCTCCTTGAGAGAGCCTTGCTCCAAGTGAGAAGCAACGCGGTTGACGTTGGCAGCAAAGGCGATCTGCAACCGTCGGATCTCCTGCTGGAATTCCAGGTAACGTGCAGACTTGACCCCCTTGTCGGGGAGGCAGAGCGCAGCTACGAATTCTTGCAGCTCCTCCCACTGCTGCTTCACCATCCTCTTCCACACAGGTGGCATCTCCCTCCAGCACGTTGCCCGCTGGCACTGCATCCATGCTGATCGTGTCCATGAGAACTCGTCGTCCGGGTCATCCCACAGGGAGCCGGCGAACCAAGAGTCAGCGTAGGAGCAGTTGTCTCCTCCCGGCATTTGAGCCTCCAAGCGAATGTCCTGGAGCATCATGAATTGCTGCAGGAGCTGAGAGCGAGCCGATTCCTCTTCCAGCATCTCTTCTATCTTGATCATCTCCTGCGGGTCATAGTCGTATTCTCCTGCCTGTAGGCGGTACAAGTCGCCAAGAAAGATATCCTTATCGATGTCATCCATATCTGACTGGGGAGCGAGAGACGACGACAAGGCCTGATACGTCGAGCCTTCATTCTGGAGGACACCGGAGCCTCCACGCAGTCTAAGCGCTGAGCTTGGAACTAATAAAGGCCTTGCATTCAAGCAACAAGCAGGTAGAAGTAACGCTCCTGAGGTCACAAGCAGAACAAGAAAAGAGCGCATGTGCCTGGTTGACTGCGATCCGTGAAAGGCAGTCGATATACTTGACATGGCTTGTAAAGTCTCTCTCAGATTGCTGCCATGACGCGTGAGAAAGCATCAAAGATAGTAGACGGGAGGAGAGCAACAGCATTAACATATTCATTTCATGTTTCCATATGATGAGACCATTCTCTCTATCATTCTTCCTCTTCGCCCTTCCCCACCTTCTATCAAGGACACCATTGCTGCATTGATGATCTCATCGCAACAGCTTCCAAATCGCATTAATCATCTCCTCCTCCCACTTACTTCGTGGATCCTGCATGAAGAATGATGGTTGATTTTCGAAGGGGGTTGCCACTGTTCTTCTTTTCACTTTGAATTATTAATTTTAATGTTTAAAGAGAAGTTCCTAGAAAAATACTCAAAGATTTTCATGAAGTCCACACATCTGAATGTTTCACGCACAAATTGAAATTTTGGAGGACCGCTCAAGGGAAATACTGAGGTTCCTTGAGGCGGCCTCCCCGTCGCTCCTCTTGCTGGAGCATTGCCATCCCTTGGCGTCGCCTTGCTGGGACTCCTCCTCCTTCCCGCTGCAACCGACTCCTCCTCTCGTCTTCTTCTTCCTCTCCTGCTGTCTCTCCTTCGGTGTTGCCTACCGTTCTTGTCCCACTCAGTCCGTGCGCTGAGCCTTCTATTGATCAGCGAGAGTCAACATGGCAGCTCGTTTCTTTCTCGTCCTCTGCTTTCTCTCAGCGGCCCCGTTGACGAGCAGCTTCCCCTCCATCCCACTACATCAAGTTCCGATTCTTCGCGAGATCCATCGCAGTTTTCAACCAGGCCTGCGCACAGAACTCATCTCGACCAACTCCACGTACCACAAGTACCTTGCGGTTGAAAGGTAAGACCGGGCGGAGCGAATGTTATGATGATTGTCTTCTCATTGTTTCATCAGTCAAAAATCTTATCGGAGGAAAAATTTCAGCATTGGAGACCACCCGGTCTGTTGTGCTGCCTGCGAGCTCCTCCAGTCATGACAAGCTGTTAGGTGTTGGAATTCCTTAGCAAGGTGCTGGAGTTCGGCAAGGGAATAGGAGCCTTCTTCTTCATCTCAGCAGTCGCTCACATCGGGTTCGGGATCGCTGCCGGCCCCAAACGAACTTCGCCTCCTCCCGTCAGAACCACGACTGGGCTGCCTTACTAGAATGCGTGCGCGACTCGCTAGGGCATGAGAAATGAATGAATTGAGTCTTACAGACAGTCAAGTTCGCTGAACTAAGATATCAATGCTGGTGTACACGTTCGATCTCCTTGACGATGACGAGGACGATAGAGGTCACCACAACAAATCATCCGCCAGAGTAACACAATGAATGCGGCATTGAAGCTATGAAGCCGGACATGCCTTGTCCACATCGGTAAAGAGCACATCATAGGACGATTCAGAGGTCATTTTGCAACGAGATGCGCAAAATTTACTTGAGCTGCCCAGTTGAATAACCATAACAGTATAACTGAACTCATAATGTAACAGCAGAAGAGTTTGTGAGAGCTGATGTAATTTACAGCGCCAAATCATGTGAATGGCAGGTCGTGGTTGGACCTTGGCTTCTTGATCTTGTCAAGGTTCTTCGTGATGGAGTCATACAGAATGAAATAATTGTTGCGAAGGTCATGCAGCGACAAGCAGAGGTTGACCCGCTCCCTGCGATCAACTTCTTGGATGCTCATCGCGTAATCCTTGACGCCGGGATATTTGCCAAGTCGAGAAACAAGCTTCCCGCGAGTCATGAAGTACTTGTTGATTCTTACAGGCACGTCAGTGACCAGCCGTTGAAGTCAAATATCAATCTCACCCGTCCAGCAGCGCGAAACTGGTGTCCTCTGCCTTAGCGAGATCATTCACGCTCTCTTCCTGAATCGAAACCCCGAAATTGTTGCCATCCTCCACCTTGGGGATATTCAGCTGAATCCAAATCTTGACTTTGCTCAGCATCTGAAGACAGTCTTGTATCTCCTTCTTCAAGATGGCCTAACGCGAAATTATCACGGGGACACAGCTAATCAGACGATTTCTCGTCGATCCGGAGCAAGATGACTACCTGCTGCTTCAGAATCCTCTCGTTGGATCCGAAAACGATATCGCTTTTGACGATAGAATGTTCACAGAGAGGGGCGTCATGGTCCTGAAGGACAGGTCAGTTCCACATCTGCACGTGCAGCAGCATGTCCGAACAAGACGTCCAGACGGTCAATCAGCAGGTCGAACACAAGAGGGAACAAACAAAACAGGAATATTCATATAATACCTTGTCGGATTTCGCAGTTTTCCTGGGTGACAGGTTTCCATCTTCCACTTTCCTCTTCTTCGCGCTTGCAGCTGTGTTGTCCAGGCTTCCCTGAAAAGATTCGTGTTAGAATCAAAATGTTTGCTTCGAGATGCCAAGAAAGAGGATTCTAACAGTAAGATTGACGATGTCATCGTGTTCCGGGTATCTCCACAGCTCGTCTTCCTCTAAGATCTTGGAAAGCTCCGCCACCTGAATCAAGTTTGAATCTTGGGAAACCGAGGAGGGGGCGGAGAAAGCAAGGAAAATCAAGAACATGGTGGCAGATAGTTCAACCGCCATGAATCATCATCTGCCCTAAATGATTGGCATACAGACATGTATAACAGCATCGCGCTATGACGGCCCCTGGTCGTTTCTCACCTTTTGAGGCATCTTCTCATGGACGATAATCTCTGCCTCGGCTGCGATCCCTTGTCTGAGCTTGTCGATCTTCTGCCTGACTTCCTTCACTTGGGGGCTCTCCTCCGAGCTCACCGCGTGCTTCTCCTTCTTCTGCCCGTGCTTGGACGCCATACCGCTTCCTGCCGCGTGATCCTGAGAGGGGCCCATGGGCGTGCCCTTCTTTTTTTAAAAGTGTAACGATCAGGGTCCATTGTAACTGTAACTGTCTTGGAGGCTCAGCTAGGGTCTAGCGGCTAGTTCAGTTGATAGCAGGTAGTAAGTTACGATGGTATGGTCAGTGACGGACTGAGAGCTGAGGTCTGACTGATCCGACGATGCTGCTGAGGGATCACCCGGCGACCGTGCGGCTGAGACTCATGATGACTCGAGTCTCACTGTCATGCCGGCAGTACCGTACGGTACTGACAGCGCGATGACGCCTGGCTGCGCCAGAGGAGCAAAATAGTGCCTAATGTCACAAGCCTTTATTTAGACAAGAAAAAACTACATCAGAACTTGAGGGCACAGAACAAAGCAGCAGCTCGCTTGATCCAAAACGATTGAGACTTGTCTGTTGGTAATTCGATCATCAAGACGAAGTTGGTGGAATGCCCTGTGGTTGAGAGTGTTCCAGCGCGATCTAGGGTCTTGTACAAAGGAGCCTCGTAAATTGTCTTGTGATCTGTGGGAGGTTTGTCGTAGGCTGGTTTCAGCCAGAAGCAAGGAGCCTCTGAGAACAACTCTTTGGGGAGCGGGTCGCTCAGCAAGTGGTTCTCTGAATCCCATCGGCAGGATTCCATATAGAGACCATAGATGATCACCCCGTCCTCCGGCTTCTGAGCCGACTCAGCAGTGATGTCGTCACGAACCACGTGCTCGAAGCTGACTTTGTCGATCGCATACTGATACTTGCGAGCAAAGTTTTGCTTGGCTCCCGTCAGGAACGCTTGAGGGAAGTAGAAACCTGAAATCCAGTATGCCTCCTGATGCCCATCGTTGATCCATTTCTGGATGAAAGCAAGTCTTGCTTCGAGGTCGATGAGCCAGGACGCGAGAGGCTTGAGGCTAGGATATGCCTTCTGAGCCCACGCGTCTGGAACCTGATTGTTGAAGATTGAGGTGCCGATGGCGTCCATCTCTCCGGACATGGCGACGATGCCCTTGATGGCCTTGAGCAGAACCTTGAGCGTGGAGTTGATCACCTTGAGCATGGCGTTGTAGCGCAGGATCTCTTGGGTGAGAACAGTGTTCATCGACTCATGGTAGTCTGTCGGAAACTTCTCTTGTGCGTGGAGAATATCCAGTGACGCAGGGATTCTGTTCAAGATGTCCTGTGCCTCCTGCAAGATCTGGTCATCTCTATTCCCGTCTCCACTCGCAGACTTGGGCTGGCATTTGAGCAGACTAGCGAAGAGAGCGAAGGTCTCGTTCTGAGCACAGGTGATGTCAGCGTTCTCATGCAGGCCAAAAGCCTCAGGTGCTGGTGAGAGTGGGAAGCCTCTCACAAACTCAACATACTCCTCCACGGTCGCGAATTCAGGAGCATAATAGATCCCAGACTCAGAGAACTTGTAATCGCTCTCTAAGACTGCCTCGCAGGTGAGTCCTCTCACTATCGTGTTGAGCAACCTCCTATCTTTATCATCTGTCACCCTCCCACCATAATTGATTTCTGCCTCCAGGAACTGCAGCACTGCCCATGGGATTTCCTCGTACTCATTCAGGAACATCTGCAACTGTTGCCGGCAGCAATCTAAATCTCCTTCAGCAAACTCATACAGGATGTTCCACCCCAGAGGACCGAACTTGCGCCTGTCTTGTAAGACCGCGTGGAGAAAGCAGATTCCAAACAGAAGTTTCCTCCACTCCGTCAGCTTACTGCACTCACTGAGATAATTCCCTTCGAACTTCAAGTAGGTTGAAATCACGTTTGTACGCAGACCGCTGGGCGGTTCCATCACCATCTTGGCTCCGTCTTGCAGTACAGACGCCGGGAAGTTGGCGGAGGGCATGCTCGTCAACCACAGCCGGAAGTCTTTGTGCACCGTGTCAGGATCCAAGGTCTCGATGATCCTCTCCATGGTAGGCATCCAGCTAGTGGCGAGATGACAATTCTGCAAGAGGACCCAGGACCCTCGATCTTTCGCCTCGTTGATCATCTTTGCCGCTATCGGACCTTGTCCTTGACCCAGAGAAATGGCATCGAGCTTCTTGCCAAACCCCTGCTCCTCTGCAAACTTGAGGAACGTTGCGGTGGGGTCTGCACCGGATGAGAGCACGAAGATGAGGGGGGTGGTAGCTGACGAGTCCATGTAGACAGCTGCCAGGTCGAAGGGAGGAGTCTCAATGAACTGTTCTCCCAGAAGCTCGCTGACGGTTTTTTGTATCCCTTGGATGCATTTGTCAGGCCGCAGGGCCCGCAGCAACAAACATTTCTGTAGAGATTTCCACTGCCATGGTTCAGGAATCGGTTCATCTTGAGGAGCTAGAGAGTCGTAGATCCTCTTGAAGCTGTCGAGGTTCTGAGCAAAGTTCTCGTCCAGCCCGTGGAAGTTGGGATACTTTGCCAGGTTGCTGATTTCGATCCACGCGTTCTGAGGGAGCCACTCAGGCGCAGGGTTAGGATTGCTGGTCTGCACGGAAGTCGGGCCAGCAAGCAAGTAACGGAACTCAGAATGATCCAAGTTGCCATCGCCATCTTCTATGCGGGTGTAAATCAAGAACGAAAGCATAAGCTTGTGCCTTTCGAAGAGACTGCGGCAGCAATTGATGTAGATGGAGTACGTGAAGTAGTCAGTGATGTTCTGCAGTCTGATGTCGAGGTTGCTATCGCTGGCGGCATTCTGGATGCCTCTTCTGTAGAGACTCACAAACCAGCTTAACGAGTACTGGTACATGGGATCGATCGCTGACAAGTCCGCCACTGCAAAGTACAGAATAGCTGAACGAAAAGCGACCGGTTGGTATTTCTCTCTCGTTTCGTCGATTTCTTTCTCTGTGCTCTCGGCCTCCTTCAACTTCTCTTCAACTTCTGTCGACGTCTTCTTTGACTCAGACAGCGTGTTGATCAGAGTTTCATCTTCAAGAATGTCTCCTGTCGATTCAGCTAACAGTTTGAGAATGTTGCTCTCGATTTCAGTCATTTGTTTGACCATCGCCGCGTTGTTGATGACCAACTGGTCCTTCATCTGAGCGAGATCGGGCCTCTCTTCTTGCACAACAACTCCAAGCAGCTGCTGGATCAGTCCAGCCTGTGTGATGGCGAAGTTCAACAGGGTGACCTTGACAGCTGTCTCAGGGGTGTAGTATGGATTCCTCAATTTTGTTGTCATGTAGAAGAGAAACTCTTCATGGTAAGGAATGGCTGAATCTCCAAGATTGATGGTCAATTGACCGCCAGCCTTGTAGACCTGCTTGAGCAACAACGGCTCTAGGGACGCATCCAAATCTTCGTGTAAGTTTTCGAGAAGCACCGGTTTCCCGAACCGAATCGCTCCTTCGAGGGTCCGCAAGTAATCCTTATCGTTCAACTTGATGACTGCTAGGCCATCGGAGTGATGCCTGTTCTTGATCCATTTGTTTGCCTGTGTCTCAGGATCAATCATCAGAGGCCATCTCCTTGCTTTCGACACTATGATGCCGTTCTCAGTCGAGAGCCTGTCTGCAGGCAAACCCTCTATTCTCCATTGGCGGACCAAGACTGGGTCTTCTAAGACGCTGATCAAATCGCAGATCTTGGAATGAGGTATCGAGAACTCTTTCATGCTCTCTTGCCATATCGAATAAAGCTCATCACGGTACTGCCCGGTGAAGGCTCCCAAGTAGCCTATCGCGCCAGCCGCTGAGAGCACGTCTCCGACCACGTTCTTGAAGTCTATCTCGAACTGCTTCACTGACTCCTGCCACCGGCTCCTTTCCCCCCCGAGACCTCCGATGAGCTTGTCCGCCCTGACCAACTTCAACGCGCATAGCTCGACCTTGTGTGCTAGCTCACTCTTCTCCTTGACCGCGTCGTTGAACTTGGCCTCGAGCTCCGCTACCCGGTCCTGCACTTCCTTCAACTCTTTCTGCGCAAGAGCTAGTTTTGCAAGGGTTTCATCCAGCTCTGCCTGAGCTTCAGCAAGCTGCCTCTTCTTGGGTTCGACCATCTTGGCCACATGATAGTATTTGTTCATCGCCAAGACCCAAAGACATATGGATGTGCAAGCCTTCGACACCTTAGCTACGGCTTCAGGAGTGAAGTCAGGGTTGTTGGCGAAAGGCTCGATCTTCTTGATCGTCGTGTCTTTGATGTTATCTTTCTCATAGTTGAACAAAGAGTCGAGAAACTTTGTGGGGTCAGCCAAAACCTAAAATGAAGTTTGTCAAGGAAGCACAAAACGTGTTGAATCAGGAAGACCTTGCTCTTTGCAACGCCCCAATAATCATCAATCTTCTTCATTGGGTCGTTTGGATCCTTGACCTTCTCAGGCTTGTACTCGAACATGATGCAAACAGCTTCCATCACCTGGAATGAGAGTCAAACATGCACAGGACAAGCACTTGACTATTCTCACCATCTTTACTCCAGCTGGAGGGTTTGATAAAGCCTTCACCTCGACAATGTCATTCCTGTTCAGACTCTTCAAGGAAGCGACAGCAGCATCCAAGGCAGGGAGAGCTTCGTCTAGATCACGTTGCGCGTCGTCTGCAATCGTCTTGGTGGCTACAGCCTTCTCGTTCGCCTTCTTCTCTTCTTCGGCACATGCCGCCTGGGTGATCTCGGCGTCGGCTTTGTCTTTGGAAATGACCTTCATGAGGTCTTCCACCTCCTGTCCTTTCTTCTCTAAGATCGGCTGTAGCTCGCTCAACTCCACCTGCATCACAGATACCATCTCTGCTGTGCTGATCAGCTTGTCCAGCCCGATCTCCAGCCTTTGCTTCGACCGTTGGACTTCTTGCTTCTTGAGAGAATAGAGCTCTTTGTACGTGATCAGCAACTCGAGGTAACTCGTCGGAGTGACATGATTGTATCGACCGAGTTCCGAGAGAAACTTGGCTGACATCTTCTCTACACTCATGTGGATTCTGGTACACATATCATACACGCCTTGCCGAATTTGCTGTGATTCAAAATCGATGTCGGATAATTTTTGTTGCGCAACGGACTCCAAAGCTTCATCAGGCCACTCCGCAAACCAATCGAGCGAGCAACAATTCACAAGGGCTGGATACATCCTGAGCCGAGTCCTGAAAGCATCGCCGACGGGGCTCATAGCAAGGACCACGTGCAGATTACTGCGAACCCTAGTGAGGTATTCTGCGTAGAGAGACGCTTTCGTTGGGGCGATTCCCTTTGCCTGGAGAACCGGACGCATAGCTGCTCCGATTTCTTCTAGGGTGTCGTTCCCGTACATGTTGGCAACGTCGCCGCTGTTTAAGATGCCATTAATGTCTTCCATGAAGGACTCTTTGATGATTTGCGTGTCCGTGAATAAGAATACTATCTGCTCGTTCTCCACACCTGCAGCCAGCAGGCATTTCTTCAAATCTTCCCGCCATTCGTTCTTTCCGTACCCTTTGGTGATTTCGATAGAGATGCATTTGAATTCTGCAATGAAGGCAGCCAGCCGTGTCAAGCTTTGCCTTCCGCTTCCACCAACACCAAGAAGCAAAGCATTGCCGAGAGGAGTTCGAATGATTCGACAGATCCTTGAAACATGCTCAATTGCGTCCAAGAACATGACTAAGTTCATCTTCTTGGTAGTCTCTGCATTGTAATCATCCAAATATTCTTCCATCACCTTTTGCAGCTTTCCAAAATCCTCAATCCACTGGTACCGCTTGTTGTCTGTACCAGGATTCATATAATCCCCGAAGATCAGCCTGTTGCTGCCGATCAGCTCAGTGTAATCTATTTCAAAGTTCTCTTGAAGCTGCAGAGAAAGCAGTTTTCTAAACCATTCTCTATCTTCGTCGTTGATGAGTCGATCAGAAAACACTCGCATACATTCGTGTATCCAGATTCTGCAAACATCTTGAAGTGTAGTTAATGACTTAACATCCCCCATGAGGACTCCCTGGAACACCTTTGACAAATCTCTCAAGTTGAACGCATAATGTGCTTTAGCAGGTGTGGGCAGCAGCTCCTTCAACACGGAGGAATAGACAGCATGAGTAGCTTTCACAAACTTTGGAACAACGTCTCCGAATGTTTCCATGTGATTCGTAAAGTTGTGAGCAAACCATCCTGACAAGATGGTTGAGAAGATCAAGCTCAATGAATCGTAACCCATCTCAGGGAATGCCAAGAAGTTCAAGTGCCGCATGAACCTATTGGTCAGGGCTACTCTACCGCCACCGGGAGGACCCATCACTCCACATAAAGTAACATCCACGATGTTTCGAAACTCAAACGTTTTCCTGTCGTACCAACCTTGGTGATCAAACCATTGACGAATCAATTCAATGGGCGGTTGGGCCCCGTACACTTCCTTGGCAGGCATGTTGAGGTCGTCGATCACAAGGACGAGCTTCTTCCCTACTGGCGGGCCGAAGATTCCCTTCCTCCGCTTGTCCATGGTGCCGTCAAGAACATCCTGTGTCTGATTGGCAGAGGTAGATGCTGAGAACGCCATGAACTTCGGAACATACTTCTCCGGCATTTTCTTTCCAACTTTTTCATTGACAACCACTGATTTTCCTGTGCCTGTCTGACCACAGCAAAGCACGTTCACATCGTTTCGAAGGAGCAAATCAAGCACATGAGAAGATCGAATGGTATCAACCGTAGGCACAGCAATGTTCTCGAAGCTTGTTTGCATGTCCAAAACAAACTTCTCTGTCGTTTCTAACCATGTTACCCATTCGTAACTTCTGAAGGAAAACAAGAAATCATAACAAGTCGTAACACCGTCCTCGAGGGATGGCATTTTGCTATTGAGGTTTGCTGAAGCAACGCTTTCCTTCAGCCATGAGTTAAACTTGGATCTTCCAGCATAATCGCATGAGGCTCCAATGGACCAGATGAGGGCGAAGAAGAAGGACTCTGAAACGATTTTAGCTGGCTCCACCTTCCTTTCGTCCTCTTCTTCTTCCACCCGTGCAAAACATGTTGCAATTTGACAATCGATCAACCTCAACAAGCTGTTTACAAGGTTATTGTCCACAGTTTGAGCAACTTCGGTGATATTTCGACGGACAAATTGCAAGGCAGGTTCAATAAAGGTAGACATGAGATGTTGAAACTCCTTCTCAAACGGCTTGAACTTTTCATCTAATCGTTCCAACCAGGATTCGTACAAGACAGTCACTCCAAGCGCAGATGGCTCCACAAAGATCATTCCGCATCTACTGACAGTGGCCGGAGAAGCTACAGCAAGATCCTCAACTTCAAACTGCATGCAGATGGTTGGCGACAATTTGATTATTTCACCACTGACAAGACACAACTTCTTGTTATCATCCAGAACAGTGTTCATGCTCTCAATCCAGATGGCATCCACAGGGCCGTCGCAAACAATCCACTTCTTGTCTTCCGTCTCCTCGTTGGTGCATTGCCTCACGATGGTAGAGAGGATGCCGTCAGTCCACTCGTGCGTGTTCTCGTCGAAGCTTCCGTACAGCTGACCCATGGTGATCGACTTGGGGTTGATGATCAACCTCTTGGTGTGAGTAAAGCCGTCTATTCCCGCACACATTGACTGGGCCTCTGCCAGGATCAGGTCGACTTTCGTCTTGCCGCCCCCTGCAGGACCAACGAGCATGAGGCCGTGCCTGACCGTGGTAGTCTCATACAGCTGAATGCACTTGCTCGTGAAGGCCTCGACAGGCTGCAGGTTGTTTTCTTTGCTTCTGGCATGGATGGCTTCCATCAGCTTGCCGTATTCTCTCGTGGGCTCCTTGGTCCCCGGAAAGAGATCGCTGATGATGCCTTGGAACAAGATGAGGTCGTCCCTCAGAAACTTGGGGCGATTGACATCGAGAAGAGCTCTCATCACCAGCAGCTCTTCGTCGGCGTCAGGTTGAGCTCGTTTGAGCAGTCCAGCTGCATTGATGACACTCTTGACTGCACGCATACCGAAGTCATAATGATCCTGAGAGGAGAGCTGCTCAGATGAAAGCTGGAAGGTGCCCACCATCTTCTTGCTTGCAGGCCTTGGATCACCAAATCCAAATGAAAACAGACTGATCTCTGCAATGAGCGCGTAGTCTGGAACCATCATTGCCACTGGCCTAAACAACGCCTTGAGATTATCAGGCAATTCAGCTCGGCCAGCATATCCAGGATTCATCTGCACAGCAATCAGCCATCAACGAAAGGAGAAGTTCAGATCAATCTACCGTGATGAAGACTGCGTTGGCGGGATCTAGATTGATTTCTGAGCCCTCGAAAGTAAATCTGGGTAACCTTGCTCTCACAGCTTTCTGAATGGAGATGATTTGCTGGGCAATGACCGACAGCACTTCTACGTTAATCCTGATAAGAGAGAGTCAACGACCACAGCTAAAGCCGGTAAACGAATCACCTGTTGAACTCGTCAAAGCAAGCCCACGCTCCAGAGCTTGCAAGCCCCTTGAAGAATTTTCCCATTGCAAGATAGTCAAGGCCATCACTGCAATTGAACACGACACACTGCTTAGCAAGTGCTTTAGCAAGATCCTTAGTGGTTTCAGTCTTTCCCGTCCCTGCTGGTCCCTGCGGAGCTCCTCCAAGAAGTAGATCCATGGCACCGGTGAGGGTGATATAGCAGCGATCAGTCAGAGGGGTGATGACTAGTCGGGGGGTGTTGCCGAGGTACTCCATTCCATATGGGAAACTAGCTTGAATCTGCCTCACGATGAACCCTGGGCTACCTAGACCTGGCAAGTCCTCTTGATCTTCCCAGTAGTACCTGAGCTGGCTGACCCAGGAAAACTCTTTTGGGCTTGAGACTCCATCCTCACACATCTTCAAAGTAACGTCTCGAGCATGTACGTCGATCACCATCAAGGCTCCGAGGGTCAGCGCTATCAAGTACGATGGGTTCGAACGAACAATGTCCACCAAATCCTGTAACTGGAGAAGCATCTTTTGATAGTACTTACGCAGTCCCTCGTTTCCGCCCTGCAGCATCGCTTCCTCCATCTCGATAGACCAGTAATGCTGGCTTCCAGCCAATACCATCTGCCCTTGCCATTCCTGCACCCACTGTTTCCTTCCGCCAGTGTTCGTCAGGTAATCTTCTGCAGACGCCTTACAAATGGACTTCACACTCTGCTTCATCATTCTTTCCACTTGCGATAACCAGTTCTCAACATTTCCCGCCACAGGCACTGCAGTGTCAAACGAAGCCTTTTCCTTCTCGGCCGAATTCATGGCAGTCCACAACATCTTACCGCTTTCTTCCTTGAAGTCGAGACGATCAATCGCTTCAAAACATTTTCTGAGATGGGGTTGAACAGCCAAAGGATCCCTTGTCTGACTCAAAATCTCGAGTAATTCATCGTTTGACAAGAAATAGAACCTTGCAAATCCAGAACGTTTGGTTTCCAAGTAATCAGATAGTCCTTTCGCCACGATATCGAGAAGTTTGTTACAATCCACGAAGGTGTGCAATATTCTTTCTGTATTGCATAACTGCAAAGGCTCGGAATTCTTGTTGGCTTCTGCAGTGAATTTTCTCCAATTTCGGTCTACTGTTTGAAATCTTTTTGACTCAGTGGGCAATTGCTTCTGAATATCATCTGAAGCAAAAATTGGTTCCAAATACATCCAATTTCGCTGGCACGCAAGAAGTTGTTCTAGAATATCAGAACACAATTTCAAAGCATGTTCCCATTTTGAGATGCGTTCTTCGAACGGTTTCTTGTAGGGAGAAAATGTCATGCCTTGAGTCAAAACAATGTGATCATCAAGTAATTGAAAGATCTCGTCCCAGCCACCAAGAACAAATGTCCCAGTGTCTCTGTATGCTTTTACGTGCAGCTCCACTCCTTTCCAATCTCTCTCCATCTTATTCAATGCTTCTTCTATAGCAAATTCTTTGCCTGCAATGTCACAAACCTTCACTATGGTTTCCATCCTTTCGTTGAGCTTTTGCTGCTCGATACCTATCCTCAGCGTGAATGAATCATCAGGCTTTAGGTCAAAACCAAGGAGCTCGGTAAGATTTTGCCAGTGCCGATCTCTCATGCCAGGCTGCCTCAATGCCTGCACCAGAGGTATCAATTCTTTGAATGAATCGATCTGCGATTTCAAATTGTTCGCAGCATCCAAAAGTTCTGGAAGTTTTCCTTCAAAAAACTTGGTGCTCTTCAGGATTACTCTAAAGCAGTTCTGTGTTACCCTGTCCACTTGCTCTGGATCTATCTCATTGAATTTTCCGTCCATCCAAGTAGAAAAGTTGCTTTCCCACTCCCTTGCAGCCAACCAAAAATTTGAATATGGCTCAAAGGCCTTCTGAACTTTCTGTAGCTCATATGGCATTTCATTGTAGTTGGTGATGGCCCTTTCTAGCTGGGCTTCTCTAGAATTGAAAAGCTGGGCTTGTGCCATCGCATTTTTCAATTTTTCGTTGATTGACATCACCGTCTCTGAAATCTCTTTCGTTTTCGATAAATCTGAGTGCTTCGAGAAATTCGAAACAAGGGCAGAGATTGAGCTCAGCTCATTTGCAAATTCTTCTTGTGCTTCAAGCATCTCGTTCTCAAAGATCTCCTTATCCGACTTGATCATCGTGTTGGCAAACTCCATAGCTTGAGAGATTTTTGAGAGAACTCCGAATGTGTTCCACCTTCTCTTGGTATCATCTCTGGTGTATTCATACTTGTAGTCGTCAAGTAGCTCATAATTTTGCATTGTTCGAGCTATCTCCTGATGTATTGCATTTATGGATTCGGGTAAATGATGAATAAAGTCTTTCAATTCGGTCAATTCCTCAATGCTTTTTGAAGGATTTTTCAACTTCTTGACAATCTGATCACATTTCTTCATATGTTCGTCGCACAAGTCCCTTGTTTGGGCAGCTACCTGATGCAGAAAGAGATCTATCATTTTTTGATAGTCATTTTGCAATGCAACTCTCAAGCTCTCTAAACTTAATTCGAAGGCTCCAATTTGCATAGATAAGGGGATTCGGTTCTCAATGTCCGCTTTAGAATCTACAAGATTGGTCAATTTCTTCTTGAGCACGTCACTGCTAGATGCATCCTTCATGAATTCGGCCACATACTCTTCGGGATTCGTTGTCAAGATTGACCGAAATTCACCAAACTTGCCCATGTACTCTTGCATAGGTTTCAACGATTCCTGTAGACCATTTTTCATCTTGTCTCTCAAAGTTGATGGAAGACTTTCAGTAGGATGTATGCTGGCCAGAATTGGTTTTGAGCTCCAAAATATTTGATCGACAACCATTGGTTCGATTTGCGGGATATCTGAAATAGACGAAAGGGCTTTGTCAAACAAGGAGAGAGGCATTTCAACAACTTGCTCGAAAGGTGTTGGAACTCCATTGCTCCCGATGTCCACCGTTCCGTCTTGATTCAAAATCAATTCTAATTTGAAGAGCGGCCATTTCAATTGACTGTCAACCAAGCGATGATTTCTGACGGTCGAGATGTCGTGTACCTCCACGTCATATGCAACGGCACTGCAGATGAAGTCCGCAAAACTAGTCAGAGAGTCCTCTGCCATTGACCTTAGCGTATCTTGCATCATAAAGTTTATCATGGTCATGAATTTCTTTAGTTTGCTTATGTCGTAAACCTCACGTTTGGTTTCATTTAGGTTGAACCATCCTTTTCCAACATCTTTCAATCCGTTCCTGAGACTGTTCTTCAGTGAAGTCAACCAGGTGTCCTTTAGATATGCGGAGGTCTGAGAAATAGCTTGAAGCTCAAGGTGCTCGAATTCATCTGGTTTGGTGGTTTTGTTTGGATGCGGCGCGAACAAACTCATCGAAAGAATCTTCTGATTCTCTGTTTTGGTTTTGACAATGCAATTGATCAATTCTGTCTTGGTAAGAAAAGAGTTGAAATTAAAAAGACAATATTGTTGTGCCCAATCATGCGGAGGAATATCTTGCAAAACACCGTATTCTCGACTACTATGGAAACGTAAGGGTGGTACGTAAACATTTCGCATCATTTCGTTGCTGTTGTCAATGTCATACTGTGAGTCCAAGGTAATCCGATTCATAGTTCTTGAATACTCTAAATTCATTTCATCAACCAGTCCAATGGCATCCAGACTCTTTCGGTCAATCTTTCCTGAATTTGAAACTAACATCATAACTCTATTCAGCTGTTCCAGTGACAGATTCGAAACGCCTTCAGTTGGCATGTTATCAACAAAGAAGTTGTACATAAGCTCTTTCATGTTCAAATCCCGTATTTTCAGAGCTCTTGCAACTCGCCTGGCGAATAGAAACGGATCTTCCGCAAGAAACATTATCAGTAAACGAGGAAGAATTTCGATTTCATCATTATCAGCCCAGCGAAACTTATAGGTATCGTTGTCAGCTATCCTGTCCATCACTTTGCACGGTCTCCAAAACCCTCCTGATGCATGAAATGCGCGAGCAGGTAAGAAGTTAAACTTTCCATTCACGGAACCAATTTCTATCCATTCATCCCACGTTCTTGGTTCAAGATCCTTGTCGTCAAACACGCTACGATAAAGACATCAATGAAGGAATTACGAATGTGCAAGGTACTTTCACCTCAGAGTTATAAAATCTTGATCATGGACAGCATCACTAAGCCGCTCTTTCGTCACACCCTCGCTTTCCAGTATTTTCCTAGACGATCAGCATGAGTAGAATGAATTTCATAAGTCATCATACGAAATGTCTTGATTCGCAAACAGCTTCCGTCTCCTATCGATTTCCACTTTCAATGGGACTTTGACTGAGGCCGTTACTTTGGGATCCAATGACCGAGGGGGAAACAACTCGGCAGAAGGGTCTTGTGGAAAGAAAAGATCCTTGTCCTGCAAGCAACTCAATGTCCAGCTGTAGCCAATCATTGTGTGACCTGTTGTGAGCTGGAATGAACTTCATTATCATTTTCTCCCAGTTTGTTCAGCTTTATCTCATCATAACCATTTATTTCTTGGTTGCAAGTTTGAACTTGCTTGCTGCAATGACAAGTCATCATCAGAATGAAGCAACTGCCTGTGACTTCTCCTTACCGCGCATATCGGCGAATCCCACCGGCACGACAGCAGGAGTCAGTTAGCAACGGCCAGGTAGTCCGGGAGGGGAGTTGGGTAGGGGTAGGAGGTAGGGGGTGATTGACTACCCCATTTTGAGAAGACGAATGTAGGGGTGATACAGACAGGTATCCCTGATTGGGGCTTCATGGCAGATTTTCGGCTGAAGATGGTGGAGCTGCGGGTGGGAATGACGTACGCTCACCTTCCTCTCACAGTAGAGGAGCTCAAACCAGCAGCAGCTGAAGGCGACCTGATGGCCATGTGCAACCTTGGTTGGTGCTTCTTCAATGCAGTTACAGTCCAAAAGGATAGGAAGACGGCCGTTTCACTGTGGAAGAAGGCAGCAGAAAAAGGTGACTGGAATAACAGCTGGAGAAGGATATTTGGTCGACTGATGCGTTTACATACAGGGAATGCGGGATCTTGCTACAATCTCGGATACTGCTACACTTTTGGGATCGTTGTAAAGCAAGACGATCAGATTTCTTCAGATTTCTTCGCCAAGTATCATCGTTGTCGGAACACTGAACGTTTCAATTACCTGCTACATCATCGATCCTCATGAGCACAACCACCATCGAGACAAACAATATTCATTTCTCCTATGAAAGTGTAAAAATAAATAACTACCCCAGTGTTGATCTGAAAGGATCCGCGGTGATGCTACCAGGCGACGACAAACTAGCATAACGAGCCTTGACAGATGTTGCTTGTTCATATACACTTCATTCCAGAATTCCATGCCTCCAGTCTTCAGGTTGCAGTTATGTCCGGATTCGAAGCGTCGCTGATACAGTCCACCGCCTCGTTCTTGAGGCTATCCTCACCTGCATCGAGCTTTTCCTTCCCCGCACTGTCATCAGGCACTACTGAGATCAGCTCAAGAGTGTTGTCGTTGCAGCTTTCACTCAGGCATTGGTTTGGGTCTTGGTTGTTGATCTTTGTCTTCTCGTCACACTCTTTCAGCACAGTCGTACAAGAATTTCTAGGGCCTGTCAACTACACACATTTCACGATTACAAGTCAAGTTACACAAGATACCTTGATAAGATTGAAGGTCATTGCAAAGGGCACAGTATTCCTTGGCTGTGAAAGGATTGGAGAGCACTTGAGCCTTAGAATATTCAATTTCGCTTTCAGATATGCTTGTTGGATCCTGAGATTTCGTGTAGCTTGTTGAATGCTCGCCAAGTCGAATGCGTCAGTGTGCACATTGATGTCTTCGTGAGAATGAGAATGTACACTGCGAGAAGAGACGGGGCAGAAAGGCTCCTCTACGATACTCCAAGTCTTCCTTTCTCCGCATGTTTGATACCCCACGAATGTGATTTTTGATATTCCGCACATGCTCTTAGCCTTCCTCGACCTTGAAACAGTGCAGATCAACCCAAGCAGTGCATGTGCACTCTCCACATTGTTTTGGAGTTCAAGATCAGGTGCTCCAGGAAACTTCTTATCGTTGTCCTCTCCGGATCGAAAGATACCGACAACTCTTCCATGCATTCCACCAGCAAGCGCCCCACGCATGGCGTCACTATCCAAGGTCGTACAATCAGTTTGATCGAGACGAACTACCCCAGTAACCTCTGTTCTCCCATTAGCATTCTCCTTTCCAACTAGCAAGCCTTGCGCTTGACATTGATCAGCGTTGAAAGCAACACGCATAATAGAAAACATTGAAGAGCTTGAAATGAGGATAGCTGCTTTATCTTGTTGGAAGAGCCCTGTTCTGTGAGCAACTTCTAATATCTTGCTTTTTGAGGCTTTCATTAAATCGTTCGGTCTGGCGTTCAAGATGGCTGGCATGTCCTTACCAATGGCAAGACCAGAGAAGGCATTCCAGATCCGCTTGTAAATTTGACAATGTCGGGTAAAAGTGGCCAACGACTGCGAAAGTGCGACACAATCTTGACTCGCTGGTTTTGGACTGTCCACTTGAGAGTTGCTGACGGCGTGTTTAGATTCGACTTGAGAAACTCCATCCTTCTCACATTCCATCACCTGATCATCTCCTACCTTGTCAGACTTCAATTCATGTGAAGTGATCAAGGTGTTGTCCTGTCTGTTCCCGTCTCCCGCCTCCTTCTCTCCTTCCTTCATGTCGACCCTCATCGCATCCAGATCACCTTGCGCATTGCCTGCATCTCCTGGCTCTTCTCCGGCCTTGCAGCTTGCCTGCTCCGAAACTTCCTCTACCAAAGTATTCACATTCCTCTCCTCATCCTCTGCAATCAGGTCTAGGCTCCTTGCTTTTTCCACAATTTTCTCAAGGCTGACATCATCCTCATCTTCTTGATTGCTTTGGCCCTCAGATCCAATCTTGCAGGCGCCAGGATGCGAGTCACCCTCGACTGCCTCCTTTTCTCCTAGGTTTAACGCTAGATTTTGTTGCTCATCAATGCTTGCTGTGGGATTCACATTCCCCGCCTCTATCTCAGAGTCTTCGTGTTTGTTTCGTTTTCGACCACCGAGACCTTTCTCAGTTTCACCCGTGTGTACGTCGCCAACAACGGAAGCGGAATCGTTTGAAATGAAACAATCATCTGATTCTTGGCTGCCTTCTTCTCTGGAACGTTTGCCTGTAAGAGATGCACCGGATTGCTGTCTGTTTGTTGCTTTGGGCGCATCATCTATATCGAAAATGAGCAAACTGATCTATGCTTCAACATCCAATCGTACCTTCGAGATTTGTAGAAGCATGATTAGGAGCTTCAGAGCTTAGTATCGGCCTCACACCAGTATTTGATGCAGAAACAGTGATCCCTTTGCGGCGATCAATCAATTCAACGAGAGATTCATCTAGCAGAAGCACATCAGTGAAACCAAACAATGTCATTGATATTGCACGCACCCTCTCCTACCAAATCTTCTTTCACTTCTTCTTTTTCTGAGGCCACTTTCTCAGTTGCTAGTGGTTGACCTTCTTTTTCTATCTCTTCGTCATCGGAGATCAGGTCTACCACAATTTGGCTGTTCTTTATCGGCGATTTCACGGTGGAAGGGGTGATCGGGACATCAGGGTTATCGCCTTTCTGGAATCTCACCAGCCCTTTGATGAAATTTTTGACTTGGAAAGGAGAGTCGTATTCATAGATCTCTATATCGAGGTAATGAGCATGTTCCGACTCTCCAAAATTCTTCTTGTTTTGACTACGTAAGATGACTAGCCCTTTCCAAGATTCACACTGTCGCAGTTCAGTCTCCAAATTTGACTTCTTCAGATTGGAATACTTTGCCGAATAGAACTCATACATTGTCCATTTCAGATTCTTGAACATCACGTCAGAGATTTTGTCCGCGAACTCTGGTAGCCTTCCAGCTCCCACAAAAAACCAGCCTGCAAGTTCAGCGTCTTTTCTTGTCAGAATTTCTATCATTGGTCCAAGGATTCCTTTAGGACTGAAATTATAACACAACCTATACTCCTGTTCCAAGTCCAACAGTCGTGTCAAACAGCAAAGAGCTGGCATACCATTCATACCTCGATCAGCTTAGCTTCTTGGTGAACTGTTGGCTTGGTCTGGATCAGGAATCCAGTGTGCACCTCCATGGAGTTGAGACTGAGCAGGCTTAAGAGCGTACCTGTGACATTGTTTGGAGTCGATAAAAGATCAGATTGACATGCGGAGTTGCGTACAAATGACAACCTTGTGTGACTTTGCAGTCCGATGCCATCACAGCCAACACCTTTCTCAGAGGTCCTCGGAGTTGTGGGAGATCTCACTGGCCAGCTCAATGTCCCTTTCCATTCCTCACCCACATCGCTTATTTCTGACAAGCGTTATACTCGTCGTTGCCGACCGACTTTCCGGGATCTTCGCCATGGAGGCTACCTGCCCACGAAGCTTCTGACCTTGCCGTACATTGCCTTCAACCAGCACTGCAGTACGACCATGTCCTGTACCTCCCTTGTGAGGACGAGCGCCGTCACGACTCTCTTTCCGGGGCCCGGCCGGCCGGGCCATTAACTAAACCAGAGTTCATAAACGGTTTAGTTAGAACATCCGGGGCGTAGGGCTAAACAACCCTCACCCCCCTGGATTCATCATTTGTCAAATGCTACCCTCCAGTTTCCCGTGCAAAACTAGATTATTCAACCGGTACCTTTAGACCCACCCATTCTTTTCCATGAACATTCTAACCCCTCACTTAGACCTGCGAAAGACTGAAAATAAGGGGTACTGAAGTTTTCTGCTTCTCGGGGTGATTGCAATGACCACATCGAACAGTAGGGGTCATCACCCTGAAATTCTTATAGATATGCAGGGGTCTATTGGAGCAAGAGGGGGTAGGGGTAAAGGGGTACCAAGATTCCCCGCTCCCTACAGGATGTCGTGGGAGCACTACTAGGCTCGGCGACGTACAGACAAGCCTCCTCCTCTATCTTCCTCCCTTCGCTTCCTCTTGCTCTTCTGATCACTCCGCAGTCTTGTCTTCTCTCTTCTTGTCCCTACTCCTATGTGTGTTTTTCCTCGTATCTGTCCCGCGAATGAGGATTCGTTCTCTCGTTTCAAGAATTCTTTGATCCTGATTCAGTAGATTCAGGCGTTCATTTGCATGCTGAGTGCAAAGTTGCAAAGAGAACGTATTTTGTGCCTTTTAGTTCGCAATCTCCTTTCTGATGAAGGCAAATCAGAATCTCGCACAGGCTTTTTATCGCAACATGAGCAACTTGATAGCACTGCCCTAGCTGGAGTACAACCTAGATGATATTTGAGCATAGTTGACAAGTTTTGACATCGGTCAACAAGTACTTAACTCATGGTTCATCCTGTTTTTCATAGACACTCATCCCGTAAACACAGGTATGTATCTTGTCTACAACGCTCTGGAACCCCCAACGACCTTGTCGTACCTCGTTGGAGCTGTAAGAATATCGGAAGTGGGGGATAGTAGAACTAAATTTGCGCTCAAGGTTGTCATGATTGCGGGGGTTGTGGTACCGATAGGATGGTTCGTGCTCAAGAACAAACACTCGGTATGATAATGCAATCTTGTGTTCTCGAATGTGATGCATTTCTTTTGTTGTCCACTCGATCGTTCGATGATGTTCTCCTGTTGTGTGTCTTCTCCATTAGATCTTTCGTAATTCTTCCAGTCAAAAAATACGTTGAGTTGGGGTCTGTTCGAATAGGTTCAAAGCGCATGGGGATCGATGTCCAATAAGAGACCGAACTAAAGAAAGCAGTGCACTGCCTTCCAGCACATTTTGAAACAAGATGTCTTCTGCTGTGAAAGGCGGCGTAAGCCGAATGACCAATGCGGCTTCATCGATCACATCCAAGACTACGTCGTTGACGACGTCCTTCGTTATGGATGCTGCAAGTATCACAATGGATGCTGCCAAGAAGACAACGCAATACACGAACAATCTTGTATCCGATGCAGCGGCGTTGGCGTTCGACCGTGAAGAAAAGGTTGATGAGGAGCCACTAGAGGAGTTGCCTCCTCTCTCTATTTCCAGCTGCTGGGCTCCTTTTGATGACAGTCACTTGTACTTGAAGCGAGAAGACCTGGAGCAGATGGTTTCTAAGGTTGATGCCAACATTCGAAAATCTTTGAACGATTGCACGAAACGCGCAGAAGCTATTCGGGCAAAGGAGGCACGAGTGTCGGATGTGAATGTCCTGGCGTCACAACATGGGCTGCATGTGATGTACACTCGCGCAATATCCTGCATCTTGTTCCCGCACACTCCTGCAAGCCAGGAAGAGATGAGCATGTGGACACAGGACGATTACAATCTGCTACGTGAATGGTGTGGCAAGTGTGATGATAGAGTCAGAGTGACTGAGTCCCATCATCATGCTGCGATGGAGTTCCTTGATAGCTTCGATGGGAAAGGAGCTTTGATGGCCGGTACGTACTTCTTTCTGTGAGAGAAATGTTTAAGTGTTTACAGGTTTGAATGAAAGGCTAACATTGGTGAATCAACATCCTTTCTATGATCGAGAGCAGTTTGCTTCTCCAGAAGACTATGAGTCTTGGAAGATTTTTGAGTTGTCAGCTGTTGAACGTCAGAAACAGGTGAGTTCTGACTTGGAAGAGTCACCATGTCGGACTCACGTGGTCCTTCTAAGGTGCTTGTGAAGTACAACAAGACAGAATTGATTGTAGATGTCATGGAAGTACGCGCCTCTGAGAGTATGAATCAAGAACTTGCTGAGAAGAGCAGTTCCATGGCATCAATGCTCAAGAAGCCCATCAGCTTGACGACTCAGTTTGGACGGGCCTTTGCGGAAGCCCCCGTGTCGTCAGTTGTGCGAGCGACTGGGGCGATGGTGTCAGCCCCCTCGAACTTTGCTAAAGCCATGGTCGCAACCCGCTCTCAGATCTGGAGTGTTATTTCATTTGCCACCTACCAGCACAAGTCAGAGATGGTGGGAGACATCATCCCGGAAGAGCCTGTGGTGTCTATCAACGATGGTGTGACTTGGCAAGTGCGGCCTCATGAGAAAGGAGCAGTCTGCATTCAGTTATGGAGGAAGAAGAAGTACGTTGTGTCTATCAAGGCTTCTGCCGATGAAGTACTGGGGAGTGTGATGTTTTGCTGGGAGGAGTTGCATCAAGCTGCTGAACTGAACAAGCCAATCGAAGGCTGGTTTCAATTTGAGGATGGATCGTATGATGAGAAGGGACACCCTTGCCCTGGAGGAAGGGAAGTGAAGCTGAAGATTCAACTCGTGACAAAACCGATCGATGGAACCGAGGAGCAACCTCTGTTAGATCCTGTCGATGAACTGCACAAGGTGTACACTGACTTCTACCGAGCTCTCAACCCAGGCTTGAGCATGATGCCCCCACCTGGTGTCGACTGGTTGTTGAAGGAGATGAGAATGAAATGTGGAATCGGGGAGAGTTGGCACCACCTGCTTCGACTTTCTCCTGGATTGAACTTGACCACTCCTCCAGGACTAGAGAAATCGGCAGAACTAGAGATCCGAGAAGGCAGGCTCGCTGCGTTGCTGGAGTGCATCAAAAGTGGAGCTGCTGCTAGAGTTGGTACAATCAAGCCGGTAGAAGACGGCTTGTTGTTTGCGCTTCACTATATCCAAGGGCAGATTCGAAACAACCTTCTCCGCTTCCCCTATCAGTACGCTTGTGAAGATGGAGAGGACGAGTACCAGGAGCCGATTGAGCTGAGGTTGTTCATAGAGATTGATGAGGCAATCAATCAAGAATTCCAGAACTTTTCTGGGAAGATTGATGGGTTGTTAGAATCAAACATGTTGATACAATGCAGCTCGTCGCACCTTTCGACTGATCAAGTTGTGTCGGAGGGGATGAAACACTTTGTTAACGACTTCTATGGTCGATCATTGAGAGCAGCTCTTCACAAAGCTCCCCCGGGAGAACTGATACCAGAAGGCGAGATGGAAGTGAAGCACCTGAAGAAGATTTGCAAGAGGTGCGAGCAGATGATTGTCAAATTGCATGAGAACTTTGCGCCTGTGGTGTCTTGGGATTCGGAGCTGAAGGCCTTTGAGACCCTGATAGACCTCGTCACTGTCGATGTTTTGTCAGCCATTGCAGCCTATCACGTGCGGGGACCTTCGCACGATGCGTTCGAGGAGGGGAGCGTGGAAGCGACTCTCCTCAAGCTGCATCTTCGCATCAACTCGCTGAGGAGGATCTTGGTGGAGCTTCAGCCGTCCATCAGGTGCGATGGTCTCGCCACTGCTACAGGGCCGGTGCTGTCAGCATGGGTGGAGAAGACGCGGGAGAACATGTTCAAGTGGATGGACAAGTCGATGGCGCTAGATCAGTGGGTTCCTGTAGCCCTCGAGAGCGGGAACGGATACACTTCCTCCCTCATCGATGTTTTCTCCTCGGCTGAGAATGCATGCCGAACCTTTGTGACAGTGAGGATGGGAGCCTTGCCTGCAGTCAGAGAAGCCTTCTTGGAGCTGCTCGGCGACGTCTGCCTGCGCTATGTGGAGATGATGAACCATGAGGCAGAGAAGGAGCATGCAGCAGCAGCCCAGGCCAAGAAACTGAACACCAAGACCTCTCATGGGCTCGGAAGCATGTTGGGTCTGATGTCCTTCCAGAAGGTAGGAGACCTCAAGTTCATGCATGGCGTTCAGACCCTCGTCAGCAGCCCCGTCAATCGTTTCTCCAGTCAGAGTGCGGGAGGATCGGAGCATGGTTCCTCTAAAGGAGACGAGGAGCAAGTTACTCAAGAAGAGAAGACCTGGGAGGAGAGGGGGGAGGAGTACCTGGAGAAGATGGAGCATCTCGCAGACGAGCTGGCGAGTGTCAGCGCTTGGAAGAAGAACCTCGGCGCACTAGGCAAGAAGTCGCTGCAAGCCTCGATCAGCATCACAAAGAAGACGGCGAGCTTGGCGACGTTCGGTAAGGTAGGAGTCAAGTCCAACGGATCGACGCCGTCCGGGACGGAGACACCCAAGCCAGAATCGAAGGCAAGCAAGCAGCAGCCCAAGAAGAAGCTGACCAGTCACGACTTCTTCGACGGTCAGCCCCTCGTGTCTCAGCAAGCTTGTCCTCGCATCAGCAACGCGATGGAGGTCAAGGGTCAGCTCGACAACCTCATCGCCATCCTCGAACAAGATCCAGGCTTCCTTGGTGGGGAAGGCTGCCATCAGATCCCCATAGACATGGACGACCCGTTCCAAGAGCACGCCAAGTCCGACGACTGGACACTCTCCCCGCGCGTCCTCGACATGTACAACAGAGTTCGTGTAGGCGTCGAAGACTCGGTGGAGGTCGAACTGCGTCCTCTCCTGCAGTGGCTCGCTACTACGATCGCTGCTGCCCTCACGGAGGAAGCAGGATCGAGCGACGACGGAGGCGCGTCTGCGCGTGAAGCTTGCATGTCGGTGAACTTCTTCGAGGGGCAGAAGGTGAGGCAAGCTGTCTGGCAATGCGGTTAGTGACGACGTGTCGCAGGTTGTCCGTGGCCCCGACTGGAAATGGGGCAGGCAGGATGGGTGGGAGGAGGGAAGTGAAACTCCTCCCGTCGGCCTGGTAACTCTCATGAAGCCCAACGGTTGGTGCAAGGTGCTGTGGGAGAATGGGCACGAAGACAGCTACCGATGGTTTGTACTTGGCTTGCCTCCCTCCTTTCCTCTTATTCCTGTCCCCCCAGTGGGGCTGAAGGAGATCATTTCGACGTTCAGCCGCTGGACCTGAAGCTACCGGAGGTCCCTTCTCGCCCTGCCCTTGCACCTTCCCCCTCTTCTGCTTTGTTTGCGGAAACCTGCCGCCCTTGCCGCCATCCCTTCCCCCTGTCCTACCTACACTACACACCACCACCACCATTACCACCAAGTTCGACTCCTTCCTAACGCCACTCTGCTCAGCCTCCGTTGCCTCCGGCTGTGGCAGCCATAGAAGACGCTCTTGAAGCGGTGAGAAACTGAGAGCGAGGACAAGGGGAGGTGAAACTTGTTGACAGACGCTTGCTGCACTGCGCGAGAGTCTGAGCGACAAGGGGTTCATGCAATGCCTGCGGGTGATCTGGCTCGGTAGGTGGAGTGAGGAGGAGAGGAAGGAACTGACGGATGGCCCAGCATGCGTCTCTGTGCTGGAAACTTGTTTGCACGATGATCTCACGGGCAACCGAGGAGTTTTGTTGCGCGCCAGAGCTCTGGCTGAGCGCTTGAAGAACTACATGCATGCTGGTAGCTCGCTGCTGCTGGCCTCAGGCGAAACTGACAAGGTGGACCAGGAGGAGCTGGAGTCTCCATGCCGATGCTCGACAAGTCTTCCATGGCGCTCATGCAGGTCTGCCTGCCTTCGCCATTCTCCCTCCTTGCTCACGTTCCTCCTGCAGACGATCGAGGCATCTTTAATGTAGGAGAGGCTCTTCACAGACCCTCTGCTCAGAAGCAACTCCAGTACTCGTTTTCTAGCCACCAAAACCGCTGCCCCTCCTGCCATGGTGGCTCGGGCTGGAGCAGGGAGGTCAGAGAAGCAATAAACAGGACTGAGCTCTGTGAACCTGTGGCCACCTTGTCGGGGGATCTCGAGAGCTCCGGAAGCAGAATCTCCTGACGTTGTGGATCCACCTGCTTGCACGCTAACAAGATCGTCTCCTCTCCCTCCTCCTCTACATACCCCTCAGAGAACGGATAGATTCCGACCTGAGATGAAACAGTCAGCTTTCCCTCCTGCCATCATCCTCTGTAGCCCTCGCGCCCACACACACATCCCTCCCCCCTCCTCCTCCTCCCTCCTCCTCCCCTCTCCTCTTCTCGCATTCTCTCACCGGCAGCCCCTTGAGGTACGTCACGTTCCCAATGCTGCTTGCTTCCCACGTCGTCTGCACGTGCGAGTCACGGCAGCAGCGCGCGCTCCTCAGCTTACTTGTCCGGTGACGACCAGGTAGGAATGGAAGAAGAGAAGAGCTCCGAGCAGGATGGTGAACCCGATGCACACAAGCATTGCAACTAGTCCAACAGTCACCCGGCCAGCCTGCCTCTCCCCCTCTCCTCCTCTCCCCTTCTTCCCTTCTCTTCCAGTCCTCCTCAATACCCTCCAAACTTACGAAACGATGGCAGGTTGTAGTAAACCCAATCGCTCGCCCACTGCAAAGAGATTCAACCCACTCGATGAAGTCCAGCGGCAGCCTCACGTTGAGCCCAGACGTCGCTCTGAAGGTGGAGGCAGACAGAGAGCAGGTCCAGCAGACTGTGATGAACTCGAAGAAGAGATACCTGAACATACTCGTTGGCCTTGCCAGTACGCCATCAAAACGTTATGCTCACCACCAGAACAGCCGATGATTGTACTCTCCAACACAATTTCCTGTCCCACCAAGTCAACGCTTGCATCGTGTGATGTACAAGTCCGAAGTGATCACCAATCCAGAAGCAATGGTGATCAAACGTGTAAACGCATCTGTCCTCCTAGTAAATCGACAGACTTGATAGAAGGAGGTACAACTCACTTGCCACAATCGTAGCAATGCTTTGTTCGAAGAGGTTGATCCCTCTTACAGACCCTGCATATCCTTGAGTGATCTTCATTCTCCCTGGGTCGCTCATACTTGCAAACCCGATTTGTTGCTTCTTCTTGCAGGGCACCATCTAGAATTGAGCAGGAGATCATGAAACAAGTAACCAGATAGCTGGAGAAGGATTACGTTTTGGTTCTTCTTCTACTATCTCAATCTCATTCAGAGATTCTGAAATTTCTCTTCAGCAGGCAACACATCGCAGTACAATTTTCACCGATGGTCGGCGCCTGTCTAGAGGCAGATACTGATTCCTGCTTGCATGAATGTCATTCACAACGCAGAGTGCAGGCTGAGCGCACTGAACCATTTCTGGCCCTCCTTCTTCGATCTCATCCTCGCCGTAAGCTTGTCCGTGAACCGGCTGCTCAAAACGTCTCAAGGAGCAGCAGCGCCGAGAGGATGTGCATTCACTACATTCGCCTTGACGGTCGAGCTTCGCACCTGCAAGTCGCTCAACATGTCGAACGAGGCAGATGCATGAAAGACCTCCATGAGCTCGATGGGCGCGTTCCCCTTCCTCGGCCTTACCACCTCCACGTCTGCACCATGTCAAGGATTCTCATCTGCCCCCAACGGGATGGACCATCTAGCAAGCGGCTCTCCTCCACTGTTGGGACATATCCCTGCACTTCAAGTCACTGTAGGTATCGGAAGCATGTGTACGTACAGGATCTGCTCGTGAAACAGCAAAGTACAAGATCGTGCTGACCGCGAAAAAGGCGAAATATGTCATGCAATATAGGACTGACTCAACTGAGGTGCTGTATCACTACAAGTAGCGAATCGTCGATCATCACCGTCTGCCCTGAGCGCGTTCTTCAAGTCCCCATCCCATCGAACGATCACGTACATCACTCCCACTTTGCAACCATCAGTACTTTCGAAAGAGCAGGAGTGTTTCTTTGACCTCGAAAGAAGACCCAGAAGAAGAGTGCTCCTACAACAATCGTGAGATTCCATGTGACTATGGAGTTTCAAACCTTTTGCAGCTGACTTTGCCGTCAACAATCTTTCCTCCCTCCTCCGAAACATGTTCGCAGCGAGCAAGACTTCGTTCAGCCCGCGAACTAAGCTTGATCCACCCGTCTCAGCACATGGCGAGTGCAAGTCTGCTCCTGCTCGTCCCTCACAACAGCTCTGTCAGTGAACTGGTTTCCCCTCCCTTTGTTCCAGATGATGTTTTCGCAAATCCACCAACAGCACGGACTGATTCGATTCAATCCCGCCAAATCCAGTTACGGGCATAACGGACAACGGCTGGTCTTCGGAAATGGTTTGGGAGGAGCGCTGAGGAGCGAGGGAGCGAGGGCAAGCGGCAACCATGGCGATGAGGAGAGGAGTCAGGCGGTGACTGCCACGAGGAGGAGAGAGTTTCTTGCAGCAGGTCTGTAGCAGGAGGGGCAGGGGAGGACAAGGAGTCTGCGTGATCCCAGTGAGGGAAGATGGAGGAATCCAAAAGGGGCAACGAGGCTCAGGACAAGCCAGAGGAGGAAAGAAGCAAACTCGACAAACCGCCAGAATCTGGGAATGATGTTGCAAGATCAGAGCAGAGAAAAGGTTCTACGAGCGCCCCGCCTGTTCCTCCTGGGCCATCAGGACGGAGCAAGCAAGACCTGAAGGAGGCATTATCTATGAATATCTTTCAACGAGCAAGGACGGAGATCGCCAAGTCGAAACTCCATCTGACGGCTGGAGCAACGAGGATACACGGAAGGTTCTCCACGTACAACAGTCAGCGTCCGCAAGAGGTTGTATCTCTGGCGGGGTTGAGTATCAAACTTATAACCTGCGGGAGCGACCATGTTCTAGCTCTCGATGCAAGTGGGAAGATACGAAGTTGGGGCAGGGGGGAATCCGGGCAGCTGGGTCATGCAAGCTTCAGCCACTCGAGCACTCCTTCCATCATCGATGAGCTCGCAAGTCAACGGGTGAAAGAGGTCGCTTGTGGAGTTGCGTTCAGTGCAGCCTTGATGGAGGGAGGACAGCTGTACACATGGGGTTGCAACAGGTACGGGCAGCTAGGTCAAGGCGATAGAACCTCCTCTGCAATACCTCGCATGCTGCCATCCATGAACCACCGCCATGTCCACTTGATGGCATGCGGTGCAGCCCATATCGTCGTGTTGACTACATCAAGGGATGTGTACACTTGGGGCAACAACAGCTACGGACAGCTGGGACATGGATTCCGCAAGAAACATTGTCTACAGCCAAAGTCTGTTAGAGTTATGAGCGGGCTGGACATCAAGCAGATCGTAGCAGGGGAGAACCATTCGTGTGTGATGACATCTTTCGGAGACATTTACACTTGGGGACGAGGAGATTTTGGACAGTTGGGACATGGGGACATGGAGAGCAAGGACATCCCAACTCTCTTGTCTCCTCTCGACCCAAAGACGCAAGCCTCACTCATTGTTTCTGGTGCAGACTTCATCATGGCTATGACATACTCAGGAGCTGTGTATTCGTGGGGTAGAAACTGTTTCGGCCAACTGGGGCATGGGGTGGATATGCATTATTCAAAGAGCAATCGGTTTCCTTCAGATGTGATATCGTAAGTGCTGGAGCAAGAGATCATTGGCCTCAAGGTGAAGTTCGTTTGTTGTAGGCCGAAGATTATTTCCTTCTTCGCTGCCAGTGAAGAGCATGACGCAATCTCCCTCTCTTCGATTTCCTGCGGGTGATATGCTTGTTAGTGCGACATACTTGCGTCTGACGACCTCTTGAACGACAGGAGTCATCATGTCCTGGCAATCACAGAGAAGAAAGACACGCTGTTTGCCGTAAGTTTTGAACCTTGACATTGATCTCGCGAGTAGATGACTCGTTGTACAGTGGGGGCGCGGTGAACATGGTCAGCTTGGTTTGGATCCACGGGATACATCTTTTCGTCCAATACCGCAGGTGCATATTTCCTAATGACTTCCTGTTGAACTGATGTTGGATTTGTTTCTTCACCTTCCACAGGAGGTGAAAAAGATGAAAGGGATGATTGTCTTGGCGGCGGCATGCAGCGAGAATCACTCGGTAGTGGTAGCGACAATGCCAGGATCGGGGCCCAAAGGAGATATGAAGGTGTTTTCGTGGGGTAGAGGATCGTTCGGTCAGCTCGGCTATGGGAGGTGATGATTGTTGAATGCGTAAGTCTTCCTCTTGAGACTTCAAGACAGTGGGAAAGTGCCAGTGATGAAGGAGACTGTCCAAGATAATCAAGGTAAAGGAAACTTACACCCTTACTGTCTACCTGACACATCGCCAGGGGCGAAGGGGCTGCTTTGGAAGAGAAGCACTGTGCGCCCGACAACTTCATTGGGTTTCGCCGATGCGACAAAGAAAGCTTCATGGAAGTCCTCCACAGATACTTCTTTCAAAGTCTTGCCCGCGGGGTAACTGACCAGCTCCTTGAGTTCTTCGCCTGATGCAAGTCAACAGCAAATCTTCTACTCGTGTTCCTCAGATGCTTGTTGAGCGTCCAGCAAGCTGTGAGCCAAGGCTGTCATCGATGTACAAACAGTCTGTCAACTCCATGGAGAGCCTTTCAAGCTCAGCCATGCTACAATCTCAGCATAGCCAATGGTGAGTATGATACCAGGACCAAGTCCTCGATACTGATGAAGAATTTAATCCAGGGAGCCGACATTGCAATCACAGGACTCGTTCACCCGAATAAGCAGCCTGATAACAACGATGGATACGAGCAAACTCGCACAGAGAATCATGCTCTCGAGGAAGCGCGACAGGAAGCAGCCGATCAAGTACCCATCGACCCCAACTCGAGCTCGCAACCCTCTGATGCCTCTTGACAGGGTGCATCCCGATGACCCGGAGCCCCTCAGCATGGCCGAGTTACTGAGGTGATTCCGAAGTATCTCAAGATCAGCTGACAATCTCTTAGACTCGTCGATGAATACAAGGAATCCTATTGAAACAATAATGCCGCACAAGGTAAGAACGCGGCGTCCAATTATGTTATTGCCCTTTCACTAACATGGTCGATTAGAGATATCGCGAGTTGTTGCAGAATAAGAATGCATCAGTCTGTCGTGATATGTTCAGAATGATCTTGTTCCCCATAACCTCGAGATGAAAAGATCATCAATCTCAAACCAAAAGGTTTAACTTCGTAGTCGAAGCAGAAAAAAGTAAAACATGACGAAATAGCTCAAGTCCTTTAGATGTGGAGGAGCGTCTCCGCATTCATTCATAGCTCGAAACAGAAAAACTATCCCAAGATTCGGCGAGGAATCATTTAAGACTTCCACTGGTTAACAGCCTCGACGTACTTCTGCATTGCCTCGTCCTTGGACATGCCTGAGAAAAAACGTTATTGTGGAGCATGCGAGACTTCCAGATAATCTCACCTTTGTTCTTGTTCCATGCCTCCCACTTGGCTTTGCCAGAAAAGTCCAGCATTCCTGGCTTGGCGGTGTTGCAATCCCCTTCCTTCACCTGAACAAATACAATCAGGTTACGTTGCGACCAGCTACTGCAGCGTTGAACATTCGCAAGAGGACGAGGAAGGTGTGTTTCTACCTGCTTGAACCACCCATAGAGGAGCAGCTGCTGGTCCTGAGAGATCTTCTTCAGCCCATCGTTGCTGCCCGACGCCGCCAGTGCTGCAGCTGCTTCGAAATCTTCGGCGAGGCCCATGATTGTGTCACCACAGAGATACACAGGGGGTGGGGTGCTTCTAATAACATACAAGGACGGGTAGTCCTCTGTGTGGAAAGTAGTCAATGGACCCCTGGTATGAAATATAAGTTGGGGGAGGGGGGGGTGAATCATCATTCGAGTTCTCAGTATCACTGATGCAGTGCAGTGCCGGCCGGCCCGGCGGCCAGGGCCCGGCCCGGTCTGAAGAGTCTACAGGCTCGCTTTACTCAAAGTTTAAGTTAAAATCAGTACGAGGGCAATAAGGAGAGGAGAGGAGGCTTGACCCTAACACTGCCGCACTGACCGTACGGCGAGAAGAGAAAAGACAGCGAGGACCAACCCTCCGCATCCTGCCTACTGCTGTCCTCCAAACTTAACTGATACATTCACTTAACTCCGCCGCAGGACCATTCCCCCGCGCCATGCCCATGATGTAGTCCGACGGTCGTGGTGGCCGCCGCCGAAGGAATGATATGTCCTTTTAATTTAACTTAACTTCCAGTGAGTAAAAGGCTTGATCATCCGAGTCACTTTACTGGCCCGGGTCCGGAGTCCGGGGCTAGTCATGGTAGGTAAGAAACCGTTGAACTCACTACCTAATGTCAGTTGAACACTCGACCGTGAGAGGAAAGAAAATGAAATATAGGAGGAAGGTTTCAAATGTGAGCTGGAAAACAGGTAGTCACCTGCTGAAATCATATCGTTGCAGTACGATTAAGGTAGGAGCTCTAGGCAAGACGTGCTTCACGTTGGACGATGGCGAGGACGAAACGACTGACCGAGGACCGTGACGACTCGAGGGACAACCGTAGATCGAAGACTCCCAGACTTTCAGCCTCGGAAGAAGCCAACGACGATGGTGATGAGACCGAAAGTGACGAGGAAACAGATGTGAACGAGCATGTGACGGGAATTGGGATTTTGAGCAGATTCCGTGGGCTCCTCCACAAGATTTCTTCTGAGCTAGATGATGACAGCGACCCATCACTCGCTCACGTCAAAAGTGATTGTTCCAGCATACAACGCTGGGTCAATGAGCGGAAGATATTGTTTGTCGGACCAAATGGAGTGGGAAAGAGCTGGATTATCAACATTTTGTTGCTCCTAACGACGGAGCTTCCAAGTACATATCGGAAGGTCAACGAAGGAAAAAAACCAGTCAAGACAGCAAAGGGCACATTAGATCCTTTGATGCAAGATGGATATAGCTTTCTTCCTCCTGTCATCATTCCTGAGTCAACTCCATCGAGGCATAAAGCCGGATCAGAGATGTTCAAGGCCCTTGCTGAATACTGTGTAAACCCGAGTTGGAACGCCTCATGCTGTGAGTATATCTTGCCGAGTAAGGAGAGAGGAACAGCCACCACGCCTTGCTTGATTTCAGTGGTCTACAGCCCAGTGTTCTGTCTGGTGATTACTTTCGAAAAGGAAGAGAAGCTACGAGAGAAGGCTTTCCAATGGGTCCTAGCAAACCAACAAGTTCTGGATGGAGAACGAGATCGCAAGGATTTGAATGGTCCCGATTATCGATGGAAGCACGAATACTTCAAACAATTAGTGAGTGAAAGTCAGCAATTTGAAGAAGGCGACGCAAGGTTCAAAGACATTAAAGACCAGAATGCTCTTCAGCTCAAAAAGATTGTCAGTTCGAGAGCTGGAAAAATTCAAATCTACACAGGTAGAGGGGTTGACTTGCATGCTGAGCGAGAATTTATTCGCGATCAGCTAAATCAAGTTGTAATGGAGGAATACAGAGAAACGATTTGCATGGTAAAGAGCTTGCGTGTTGGTGTCCCGTCATCACTCGTGAAGGGTGGGGGGATGATCTCTGATTGTCCAGGTACTTGAATACTCCAGATGTCCTGCCTGACTTGATGTCATTCACAGGGTCAGGGGACACCAATGCCGTCCGATCCAATGAAATGCAGAAAGCCATCAACGAGCATGAGATTGTGATCGTGGTATCCAACAGGGCACTCGACAGCAGCAAGGAAATCTGGACTGAGGTGAAGAACTCAAATTTCTTCTCGAACTGTTTCAAATATCCCCATGAATATCATCTCATCGTTCTACACTACAACGAAAGGCAACAAAACAGGAATGATCTTGAGAGAACGCTTGAAGGAGACTTTCATGTCGAGGATAAAAACAAAGAAAATATGAGGACAAGAAGCAGGGAGCATATACTTGAAGCTTTCAGGAAACTCGACAGGTCAGGGCCAGAATCTGATATAAACGAAGAGTGCTTCACTATTCTGAATATTTCCCCAACTTTATTCGCTTCGATGGAATTGAATGCATCTTTTCGTTTGGAAAAAAAGGCAGAATTGGATAGACTGGTTCAGTTCACCGAATGTGGTGAACTCTTTGGAATCTTGAACTGTGCCAATTCTGCATCTTTGAGACAAGGCAAAAAGATCATTTCAGACGCATTGGAGGAATTGGAAAGATGTTTCATGAATCAAGTCAGAGGCAAGTGGGAAACATTTCCTATTGATGACTTCAAGAAACGAACCAGGGGTTTCTTGTCTATGATAAGAACGCAAAATACAGTACAAATGGACAAATTCCTGAACTTTGTATCAGATTGTATTCAGGACCTGACAAAAAGAATTGAGAAACTTGTGGAAAGGTTTTTGATCACCAACAAGAATTTTCTGGACAGATGCTCTAGAAGATCGAAAGAACAATGGAGAGATTACCCTTCACAAAAGCTGAGCCAGACTATCGAAATAATGAATATAGATTCTGCTTTCCGGGACCGAACTCTACAAAGGAGAATGCAAAAGCTTGTACTAGGGCCTCTGCGCAAGAAGAGTATTGAATTCGATCCCATGATACGTAATGTTGATGAGGCTCTATTGGAATTGAATGGAAAAGTCGTGAAGGAGATCCGTTCATTCATTACAATATGTTACGAGCAGTTCAGCAATGATTCTTTATTCAAAGACATGTTGAATGAATACTGCAAGTTGGTCTCATTTAATTTGAATGATAGGTCAAAGAGGTTTTTCTGCTTCGGGCGAAAATCCTTACACATCAATCAGCTTGTACTTGACGGGACAATATCTTGGAAAGCTCAAGAATCAAGTTTGAAAAAGATGATGAAGGAGTGGTTTCAGGACAATGCAAAAGACGCTCGAAGTCGGAATCAGAAGTTGTTACCTCCGAGGACACCTGGTCAGGCTATCAATGATTTTGAAGAATATATCGACAAATTTTTTCAATATTTTGCCTCTGAATTGCAGGCTAAGGTGATCAAACAAATCACCTACCAGAAGGAGCAATTGAAAAAGCATTGGGTCGCTTTTGGAATTCCCAAACACAAGAAACCCACTCCAAAACAGAATCAATCGCTTCAATATGCACTGTTTGCATTTCCTCAATGGCTTGAGGAAAACTGTGAGCCGGAAATGATCAAAAAGGTGGGTATTTCAGGATCAACGACCTCGCAGCTGAGCAACTATCGAAAGAGCTTAAAAGAAATCTTTCCTTCAGACGACATTCAACAGATCAAAGAGAAGCTGAAGCATGAAACGCTGGAGCAGATTGCAAGAGATCGAGTTCTTCGGGTGCTTGATATGCACTTTGATGATCGTGAGGGGCCGATTGTCAATATCCCTTTGAGACCTGCTCACGATGCTGTTCTCAACATCGATCAGTTTTCTTCATCACTTTTCTTCTCGGTCGATCCTCTTGAGGTAACGCAAATGAAGCAATCATTGAGCGATCGTGCATACAAATTGTGGCCAGATGATGGTGATGGAGACGAAGATGAAAACAAGCAAAGTCTTTTCCTGTCCGTCGCTCATCAGCTCTGGGGAGGGTCCAAGAAGAAGATCGTCGAAGCTCATGCCTACCAGCTTCGTCAGGCAGTATGTCTGACCATTTCAGAGCAGAATGCAACACATGAACTCAGAGCTCGTTTCATAGATCGATACAGGGATGTCATCCCGTCGTCATTCAGCGATTGGCACAACTGTTGGAAAGAGTATGTCGAGCTGCAGGCTAACTTATCCAGGACCGGCGACATGCTGTGCCTGCGTGTGATCTTTGATTGCGTTCTCCACATCCAAGTCAACGTTCTCGTGTGGTGTCCGGGAGATTCTCCCTTTTGCTTGCGTTCAACGGAAGCACATCAATCCGCCTATCAGCTTGCAGTGATTGGCGTAGACGATGCTGATGATTCCAACAGTCAGTTTGTGTTTCGTTCCGTAGTCAAGCTGGAAGATGCAGCGCTCGAGCCTGAAAGAGGTTTGAGACATGTCTTACAGCCTTCTGACCAGGACAAGCTGGTTTTGATGATTGGTACCTCCTTGGCCATGAATCTGTCTCTTCATCAGAAGCTTTTTGATCACCTGGAGAAATATCACGGGCAACAAGTTTCTCCATGCGTTCCACGTTCTGTTCGAAAAGCTCTTCGCTCGATTTCAAATAATAGCAGGGATTCAAATCGAAACAAAGCAAAAACAGCGCTGAAGCACATAGAGACTATCCTCGACAAGTCGTCATTTTGGTTGCTGGGACTCGAAGAGCGGTACGAACAGGAGCTGAACATGCGTTATGCGCTCGCCAATGTCAACAAGAGGCCGAAGCATCTATTGAAGTTGTTGAGGTCACGGGGTAACAAAGTCATTCTCGTTGCAGAAAGCAAAGATCCGCTGCACGCTCAGTGCAAGGACGAACGACTTCCTGTGTTAGAACCTTTCGACAAAACTGGTACGGGACTCTTTCAGATCATGAAAAAATCTGGGGGGACTGGAAATCCTCAACTGAGTTTCACATCTGCTCTGCTGGAGCAAGCAACAGCGAAGTGAACGAGCTGGTCAGCTTGTTTGGAGTGATAAGTTTCCAACTGAAACACTGACAGGGATGAAATTGAAGAGTTGAAAGCGCTCTAATGCAACGCTGCCAACGTATTGAAAGCCGCGGAATCCTTGGCGAAGACAAGGACGCCTTGATATGATTCATTCTACCATACAGCTAATTGATTGAAACCTGCTGCCTAAGGGGTTATGCCTTGCCGTTTATCTTATAAGAGCTCGTTTAATAGATCCTCAGTCTCACAGATGCAAGTTGCTGCTGCCGCTCCTGCTGCCGACCTGCCGGGAGTTTGGGCGGCTCGGAGACTTTCCACCTGGCCTCGAGATGACCATCGGGATGGTATCCGCATCCTCCAACTTATTCGGTGCCTCCTCCTCCTGAGCCTTGCTCGTCCAACTGCCCTTGCCAGAACCGTTGCTGCGATGCAAGTTAGGACAAGAGCAAGGGGGGCGAGAGCAACGACTCACCCCTTGATCGAGGCGAGCAACGTAGATTGCGTCTGCTGTAGTGATGCCCTCATTTGCTGCCTGATGGACGCCAGCTCCATCCGCTTCTGAGTGGCTGGGGAGACGTTGCTCGAGAGCTTCTCCCTCGATAGCTCGCTCAGCTGACGATTCTTCGACGGGCTTCCCGTCTCCAACGTCCCCTGTGACGGTGACGTGGCAACAGTCGATGGTCTCTCTTGCTCAGCGTTGTGGGGCTCCGTCGGCCCCAGATGGAGCTGCTTGCTAACATGATGCGCCGGGGCAGACCGAGGAACTTCACCTTGTGCGTCTCCTCCATGCAGCGATGAGGAAGGTCGGTAGTTCACGGTCCTTCGCATCAGCAGGCTTCCCTTCCTGCTGCTACCAAGGTCGCGATACACAGAGACGTCGAGGGAGTGGCCGAGGAGCTGTCTCGGAGCAGTGATCCACGGTAGCACATCACATGGGCTCAGGACGGTCGTGAAACGAATTTCTCCCGCCACGGACCTGGGGAAGAGAATCTTCCGGCCCTCGTTGCACTCCAGCGCGAAAGGAAACTCGTACTCGGGCTTCGAGCTCAGGGAAGAACCCACGATCTCGACGATGAAAGTTCCTCTGATGTCTATCTCGTCGCCATCCGGCAGTCTCATCTGCAGGAAGTAGAACTCCGCATTCTCTGGATTCTGCAGGCTGTCAGCGACATTGAACCGGGCTGTCTGCTCCAAGTTGACGTTCACTTCTTGGTTCTCGAGGTCGTGCAGGGAGTTCCGGTGCGGCTGTGTTGTTGACATTCTGCGCTGGGGTTTGTGCATAAAGTCCTTCAACTCAGCCACGTTGTCTTCGTCCGACTCTAGCTCCTCCTCCTCAACCTCCAAGCTCTCCACGTCGTAGTCACCATCGGCACTTCGGCCATGTCTTGATGGGAAGTGATCGAAGACCGGCCCTCCCGTCCACCGCATCCCTCCAGCAGCGTGCACCTCTATCTCCCTCGGGTTTGCTGATCCCGTGGAGCTGAGGGGCGTTCGTCTCGCGCTCGCGTCATCAGCCCGCGTGCTCTTGAAGAGCGGCTCCATGTCCCCCGCCTCGTCCTCCACTTTCAGCAAGCCTGCCTCACGGTAGAGCCTCTGCTTGAGCTTCTCTCTGCGCTGCTGAAACTCCGAGTCGATCGCTTCTCGCAGCTGCCGCTCCTTCCCTGCCGTGTACGACACCATCTCCTGCGACTGCCTGCTCGGCCCCACCAGCCTGCCAGCAGAGAGCAGACTCTCCCGCTCAGCAACGTTTCTGTTCACTGTCTGCAGGCGCTCAGTGCCGGCAGTGGAAGCTCGCACATCGTGCGACTGCTCCTGCACGTTGTTCTCCATGTTGTTCTCCATGTTGTTCCCCAGCATTGCCTCGCGCCATTCGCCGGTTCCTTTGTCTATCGTCTTCACAACATCGCCGGGCTCCAACACGTCCGCATAGCGATGCCTGTTCGACCAAGATTTCTTCTTGGACTGAGTTGAAAGTGGCTTGTAAAAGTTTCTTACGTTCTTCTCCCTCTCTTTAATCTCATCCAGTCGGTTGATCACCATGGTGTACGTCAGCACCATCTTACCTCAGTAGGGTATGTGGTTTGAAGAAACGAGCTTCCTCACAACCTGATGTTCAAGAATGGCACCAGATGACTTTCTTGTTGTAGCTCTGACCGTGCACGATGCTTCGATTGTCCGCAATCAGTTGTCAATCAGTTCCATCTTGCTGAATATACATCATCAATGAGCTGATACTGATATGAATTGGAGATCGTTCCTTTCACGTCCTGTTCTAATTCCCCCGATTCTCTACGTCCTCTCCTTCTTCTCCTCCCGCTCCTCTTGCTCTTGCTCTTGCTCTTGATCTTGCACTTGCACTTGCTCTTGCTCTCCTCGCTTCTTCCTCTACTGTCGTCCCCCACTGCCTCTATGGGATCAACGCAACGGACCTTTGACGACCCACCCCCTTTTAGATCACAATTTTTATCCATACCACCCCTATATTTCATTATCGTCGGAAGATGAAGGGACGGGACCTAATGACTACCCCACCCTCCTAAGAAAACGACTTTACGTTTCGCTGCCCCACTCGAGATTATTATGCAGAAAAGTATATTGTCGTTGCTGTCTTCGCAAGCTTCGCGGAGGGGGTTATAAACACTGTCGAAGAAGGGGGTACTTCGCATACCCGAGGGGGGGTCCAGCATGCCCGAGTCAGTTGTGAGTCACGATCTGAAACGATAGCGGCAGCAGCGTTTGACCTGCCGGCTCAGGAGGATGCTTGGGAGATGCTCAGCATGCTACCGCATGATCTGCGAGTGCAAGTGGAAGAAGGCTCAGGAGGAAGAGAAAGAAGCCAAGACGCTGCCAGCCCACCAGCGCGGGTTCGACGTCAACAGCAGGAGCAGCCCGACCTCGCGATCAAGCAAGAGAGCAGTTGACGTTCGACCCCAGTCAACGTGGGGGTCAAGACCGATGGCAGGCCCTCGCTCGCCAGTCAGCTCGAGCATCGACCTCAATGGGAACCCCAAGGCAAGGGAAGGGACTCGACAACCTGCCGGATCGGATCCGAATGGCAACGGGGCTCATGGAAACACTCCTTCGAAACCCACCAGTGCTCCCCCCTCTCAGCGACGGCCCAGCAGCAGTGGCGTACTGACTTCGAGGGACGAGACGAACAGGAGTGTCGGCTCCAGCATCATACAGGCAAGTCGTGATGGAACTCGGCAACGTAGCCAGCGAGGCCAGGTTGATCCATCCAGCGGCAATTCCAAACAAGAGAGCAGCAGAGCAAGCGTTGCCGCTCTATCTGTCGAGTGCAAGCACGAGCATGCAACTGAACTTTCTGGAGATGATACTCTGTGTGATCAAGAAGCCCTCGTTGCTGTGAAGAAGCAACAGGTTGAAACGATCCTGTACGTGAACCAACACGTTTCCCGGCCTCAGGCGACAAGTGAAGATCAGCTCCGAGCAAGGTCCGAGGGTGATGATGATGTTGGGGCAGAACACTCGGGTTGCAGAAACGAACTGACGAGATCAATCGACCTGCGAGAGGATGAAGCCGCTCGTGCTCACTCGGCCGGGTTGCTTCTGCCGCATTCTCCCACCAGTCCTAATGTACAGGAGAGGGAGGAGGAGGAGCAGCAGGGCAAGGAGCAAGGTAATGCCTCTTGCTCCAGCACTCCTCTGGGGGACGATGAGCTTGCAAAGCTACAACTCAATCACGATGACTCCATACTTCCACTCGACGATGTTGAACGATCATACTCGCACCTGGAGGACTCAGGTTGGTCAGTCAAAACCCCGTCCGAGGATGGCAGAGAAACGGTGGCCGATATCTCTCAAAGCTGCCAGGCAGAGGAGCGAGCCGATGGCGTGGAGGACGTCGAGCTGCGCTCAAAGAAGTTTTCGTCATCGTCCTTCCCGTTACCTGTCACAGCATCTCCGATGTGGAAAGACGTTGAACCAAACGGAGCAGACTCAGGAGGGCTGCCATCGAAGCAGCTGCATGGCAACAAGAGTGAAGTCAATGAAGAGGATCTCTTGGAGTGGTACTGACGATCTTCCCTTTCCCTCCCTTCGTTGTGCCCTCTCACTCACTCCGAGTCGCAGGGTGCACTCAGTGGTGGGCAGGCGGTATACTTTGGAGGAGCTGAGGGATGGACACATACTGTGTAAGATCGTGGACAACGCTTACGATGGGACCTTCCCCATGAGGAGGATCTATCAAGTCGCCACTCACGACTACCAGCGAGAAAGGAACTTCCACGTCCTGCACTTCTTCCTCAACAGCCTGGGTGATGTGGACTGAGAGCGGGTTGAGTTGAGGGGAGTGACGACCCTGCAAGGTGTCAAGACTGAGGTCAACGTGGCGTCGTTGTGGGAGGCGGGCCCGGGGTCTCTCCTCAAGTTCTTCGACTGGCTCCGATCACACTGTGAGGATCTGCAGCGGCAGCGCTTGAGGGCCTCGCACTGCTCGCCTCCTCATGGGTTGTGGAAAAGCCTAGACGATGTAAGCCAAGTCGTGCTGCTGCTGCTGCTGCTGCTGCTGCTGCTGCTGCTGGCTGCTGGTCCTTGCTGCTGCTGCTGCTGGCTGCTGCTGCTGGCTGCTGCTGCTGCTGCTCCACCTCCTCCTCCACCTCCTCCACCTCCTCCTCTCCCTCTTCCTCCTTGCTGCTGCTGCTGCTGCTCTTGCCCCCGTCTTCCCTTTCTCAGCTGAAACGACTTCTTGCCCTTTAGTTGCAGCCGACATACCAGGCTCCCAAGGCGAACGTCTCCTGGCGCACGTTCCCCATCCTTCCGATCGCGAGTCGCGGGCTGCAGGCGCGAGCGACCGATCAGAGCGGCTCCAACACATTCACGAAGCTCACGCAAGCCGATGGGCTCGTGCGGGTGGCTGGATGCCACAAACTTGAGAGCGTCAACTCGCCGGCGAGGAGGCCCTCGTTCCCTGAGCCTTGTCCTTACTGCAGCTCCACGGTCGACAAGAAGTTGATCTGCGAGATGCAGGAGCTGGAAGTGACGCAGCAGCTCGCCCGTCTGCTGGACTCAATCCGAGCCAATGACTCCAACAACATTCTCGTCCAGCAGAGCCTCGACGTGCTCGAGAGCTCGTTGGCTCGCACCGAGTCTCTCTTATCGCAGCTCCTCTTGCAGGTCAATCCTCCTCACGGCTCGATGAGAAGTGCAGGACAAGATCAGCGGCCGCGTCGATCGCCCCCGTCCCCGCCCTCCACTCACAGCTTTCTCAGAGCCAAGATGTTGAGCTCCTGCTGCAAGGCCAAGAACAAGGTCTTCAAACTTAGACGAGAGCGCAGGAGGTCTTGTGACCGCAACGAGCGACGGGAAGAGGAGGAAGAAGATGAGGATGAGGAGGAGGAGGAGAAGCACCCGACTCTTTGGCACACGGCTCGCTCTCACAGCCACTCCAACGAGGAGCAGGTGGAGAATGGTCATGTGACCCCAGCGAGGTTCTCTCATGGCAAGCTGTCGTCGATCTGCTTGGACGAGCCGAGCAGGTTTGACTCTCCTCCCTTCCTCGCCTCCCCTGTCTCTCAGCCCTTCAATCGCCGCAAGAGGATGCTGGACGCCAGCTCGAACGAGGATGATGATGATGGTGAGGAGGAAGAGGAGGAGGGAGACTTTCAGGGGTGTCACAGGAGGCTCGGGGACGTCGGGCTGATCGTCGGCTTCGACCAGGCCCGGAACTGCCTCACGGTCCAGCGCATCCGAGCTGGCAGCGCAGCTGAGAAGTGCGGGGCGATCGAGGAAGGGGACCAGCTGGTAGGCATCAACGGATCCTCCGAGCTCCACAGCCCAGGAGAGGTCGAGCAGAGGCTCTTGGGCGAGCACGGCAGTCTCGTGCGGGTGAGGCTGAAGAGGCAGTGGAACATCTTTGACGTGACCCTGTCAAGAGACTCAGTCGTGGCCCTGTGGATCTAAGGGAGGGGCCGCCCCCTGTCAACATCAAGTAGGTTGTCAAGCTGTACATTTCATTCACTTGTTGTAAAGAAGCGGAAACGGATCGACGAGCTGGGACTCAGCTGGGTCAGGCCCGGTTGGAGAGGAGAGGCCTCTCCTCCGCCTTCTTCGACTTGTGGGTATTGTCAAACGCGTCGTCCATGTACTCGGGGAGCTGCGCCTGGCTCGTCTCGTATTCGTACGAGATGGAGGCTAAGGCTCCCAGCGCCATGGCCAGCGCGAAGATGTCGTACGTGATGTCCACCGACTGCGTCAGGGCCCAGGCCGTGACCAGCGGCGAGAGAGCCCCGGCGACCCTCGAGCTGGCACTGCAGAAGGCGATGCCGGATGCCCGGTGAGTGGTGGGGAAGAGCTCGGCCGCGAACACGTAGAGGATGCAGAACGGGGTGTTGATGAGACTCTTGAGCACCATATTGCCGATCAGGAAGTCCGTCGACTCCGTGAAGTAGGGGACCACCAACGCCATGAGGCTCGCGGCGATGAAGAAGACGAGGATCGATCGCCGCCTGCCCACCCCCTCCATGTCCACGATCATGATCCCCAGAATGACTCCCGGAATCTCTGCGAGGCTCGAGAGGAAGACAGCAAAGAAGGCGTTCTCGAGCTGCATGTGATATCGCTGCTCCAAGGCGATGGGGTAGATGAACACGTGCCCGTAGTAAGTGAAGCAGCACACAAACCATCTAGAGTACTTGTCATGTGCAGGTCACAAGCATGAAGAAGTGAAGCATACATGATCATCATGAAGGTCGTGATGGACCTTAGCTTACTCGAGAAAAGCTGTACAGCACGCGTCAGACCACAGCGTCCGCGCTCCCTCCTCCATCACATCCAGGACAAGCCAGGAATCTCGAGGCGCCTCCTCGTGGTGGACGTGCCTGACACGACCGTCCTGAGAGTTTCAACGGTCAATCAGAGGTGACTCGCAGAGCCTCTCGGCAGTCAACCTGCAAGAGAGCACTCCGACTTCCCGTGTTGACGACCGCCACCTCCTCGAGCAGCGCGTCCAGCTCATCCTCGCGGCCCTGCAGGAGAACCTCTTAAGACCCGCGAACCTCCCGAGCTGGACACGCACCTGAGTCAAGAGGAAGTGCGGGCTCTCTGGCATGTAAAACCATACTAGCGGAACTGCAATGATGTCCGGCAGCACGCAGGCGATCAGCAAGGTTCTCCACCTGCAGCAGGTTGCGGTCAGAGGTCACGGGGAACTCAGGCAGAGCTTGCCAGTCAGGGGAGGTGTCGAGCGTGTGGATGATGATCCCAGCCAAGCACACGAACATCTCTCCTGCCGAGAAGGCGAAGCCAGACAGCGCCATGCCGTAAAACCCTCGGCTCTTGGAGGGCGTCAGCTCCACGAGGATCGTCATGGACACCGGCAGCTTGCAGCCAACCGCGAAGCCAACGAACATGCGCAGGATGCAGAGAGTGATGAGGTCGGGAGAGAAGGCAGAGAGCGTAGCTGCTATCAAGAAGAGGACCCCGGAGAGCACAAGCGTGTTCCTCCTACCCCATACATCCCCAAGGTAACCACCGACGAGGTTCCCAAATAAAAAGCCTTGACAAGCATCAGCGCATCAAACGTTCCTCTTGTCACTCACCAGTGAAAATGACGCTGGCAAGGAGTCCTTCCTCCAGCTCACTCAACCCCCACTCCGTATGCAGCGCTGAATACAGCAAACTGCACAGTCAAGTGGTCAGGTATGCCACCGGCAACGTCGCTGTCTGTACCTGATAACCACCATCTCCATCCCATCAGTAATCACCATGAGCGCGAATATGAACAAGAGGAAGTACTGGAACCTGGTCATCATCAACATATCAGTATAATGACGCAAACCCAAGACCATCGAGCTACCTCCCCATGCCGATTGCATTGATCTGATCCTCGACAGTCGGGGCCCCTATGTTGCCCGTATCACCATGTAGGGCTTCGAATTCTGTTCTCCGCTCAGACATGCTGCGAAACTTTCGACGCTATGCACGAAGAGAAGACGGGCTCCCTTCAATCACCGCAGTGCTCTCTCACAATAGTGCCCACCAATCTTCACCTGAGGATCCTGCAGGGAAACTCAACATGGAGTTTGTGGCAACAAGGACGAGCAGCACACGGATTTCAACTCAATGAAAGACAGCATGTCATACCTCGTCTCTTCTTTCTCTATGAGCCTTCCCCTTCTTCCCCATCCCCCCTGCCCTCTTTTTGGGCATTGCGAGACATGGCTTTTCGCCCGTGGTCACCCATCGTCACTGGTCTCCACCTGACCAGTCACTGAGAGTCAACTTTTAAGTCGGTCAAGTCACTGAGTCACCGGCGGGCCGCGGCGGTGACCGGACGGTCCGACGGTCCGGTCCGGCAGTCACTTACCTTTTACTCAAATCATGGGGCGCGGCACGACTCATGATCTAACTTCGGCGGTCGGACGTGTCAGGCCACTGCAGTGCGGGCCGGTCACAGGGCCCCGCCGGGTGACTCCGCGTTTCAAGGAACTTTTCATAGGGAATCACGAACTTTTGGGTGTCGTCAAGGCTCAGGGGGATTTCTGCTTCTGCGATGCACAGGCATGGGGTGGAGAAGAGGAGGGGGGAGGAGGAAGCAATGGAGCAGCAGGGAGAGAAGGAGGAAGGGAACGACAAGATGTGCTGAGAGAAAGAGGACAGGTGGGACAAACAAGCGGTAAAGTGGATCAAAGCTGCTCTTCCTGCCAGGGAGGCCAGTGACAGCCACTGGGTAACTCGCTGAAGAACCTTGGTTATGCTGCCAGCAGAGGAGAAATAGGAGAAAGTCAGGGTTAACTACAGGATTGACAAGGCGTTTGACTGACTCAGCCAAAGTTTTTACGATCTTTGTTCATATTTGTTTCAAGTATGTCCACGAAGATACCCGAGTGGGTGAACACAGTACTCAAAGACAAGGACAATCAAGAAGCTGTCAGCTCGATCTTGGAACCAAGAATCATCCTGCTGAAGAATCCAAGAGTGACTCAATCCATCTCTGCTGCCGGGGATACTGTACCGGGCTTGCAAGAGATCTCCAAGAAATGTCCAAAAATCTTTGGCTACAAGAGGGTGGTTGATTCTTTGTTGGAGGTGCTGCGATGGAGTTCTGGATTGAGTGCACCACGTGATGGCATCGTGCAGCATCAGCTCACATGTTCGCTCTTGATGGCAGGTCACGAGGAGCTGGAGGTTTGGCCCATCTCGCTGGTTCAGGCGTATCTCGAGGACGCATCGGAGAAACGGATGTGGGTGGATATCCCACAGGCGTCGGTTCTCGTTTCGAACATCCTGACTGCATTCCCGGGGCAGTCTGATGCCACGTCGGTCGTGTCAGACACCAAGTCACAATCGTCATCGAAGGAGCCTGACAGCAAACGAAGAAAGATCGCGGCCTCGGAGTCTCCCTCGCTCCGCCCAACCTCTGCCAACTCGGGGGCGAGTGCATCTTACTTCAACGAAGAAGGCATGGAGAACCTAGAGCTCTCTTCTTCCTCCGGCGCTCCAGCGGAAAAGTCTCCGGTCCGCCCACGGTTCAGGAGCGCACCACTGCAGCAGGAGATTGCAAGGATTTCCTTGGAGGTGGTGAAACGCTGCATCGACCCCTCGACCAGCAGTGAGGCAAATCAGAAGCGTCTGCAGAACTTTCTTCGCGTGCTGTCCCACTTGGTGGTGTACGAGCCGATCAGGAAGATGGTGGTCCAGAAGTTGGATTTCTGGATCAACAACCCCAACCTCGTCCGTTACGTGAAGGAGATCCTCCCCCGGCTGGCCGTCTCTTGTTTGCAGGACTCTGAGATGGAGAGGGACACCATGGTCACTCTGCTCCGAATGAAACCCAAGGCGAACGCCATCCAGATGCACAACGAGGCGATCGCGACGATCTGCAAGACCAACATTCACTTCCAACACGTGGCCATGTACCAGCTCATGGAGTCCGAGATGCGATCTGGAGATTTGCAGGCGAACAAGGCGCTCAGGAACATGCATCAAATAAGCACTCTTTTCAAGAATGCTGGCTGCGCTCTGTTCTCCACCGAGCGAAGCCCTGAGAGTGGCAGTGGGCTGGAGAGACATTCGGTGTTTGACTTCGGCATTGGAAGCATTCAGTACGTCGTGCGGGGCAAGCTCAAGACGTACAGCCCCGATACATTGAAAGGTGATGCATCTAAAGATCGTGTTGTGGTGGCGTCGGAATCCGATCTCTTCGGCGACAACTCCGATGCTGAAAACCGTGACGTGTCTCGAATCCACGACTTGGCCAACAAGCTACACAGCCTAGGAGCAGCAGGATTGGTTCTGATTGTAAATTCTTCACCTAAGAATCAAAACCCCAAGTCATGGCAGCCGGGAAAGCTGAACATCCCTGTGGTAGTCATGCCGGCTTCAGAAGCATCTGTGAGTTTCATGGAGGCCTTGCGCGCAGAGAGTTATGCAATCATGGGAAGAACTCCGAGAGAAGTCGAGCTTGCTTTCACGCTGAAGCTACTGGCCAAGGATGCAGATAATTGCGACCTTTTACCTGTTCTTCTTCGCAAGGTCCGACCCTTTCACTCTGCCCTACCCCCATCCTTCTCGTTTTGGATTTCTTTTGTTTGTGTTCTCACTCTCAATCGACAGGTTCTCAAGTGCTGTCAGAGTTTCCAAGGAACCCCCGAGCTTGATGCTGTTGCTCTCTGCAAGGCAATTATGGATCCTGTCGAAGAGATGGAGCATGAGCCGTCCGAGGAGGAGCGAAGTAAGTGGGCATGGGCGATGGTGGAGCTAGTCTGCTTCGTCTGCATCTTCGTTGCTGGGCAGACGGTGGAGGCCGTGCAGGCGCCGGTACATGCGGATAGAGGAAATTTATCGAGCAGCGAGCAAAGATTAGACAAGTCGATGTCAAAATTTCGCTATCAGGTTGTAAGGATTCAAGAGATGGCCATCTTGTGGTTGTCAAGGGTGCTTGTGCGATACTTGAAAGGGGAAAAGTTCGTGGCAGCGGTGACAAAGTTGCTTTTCTGCGACAAATCTACGTCATACGGCTCAGAAACTCTAGTCCTTGAGACGCAAGAGAAAGCTGGCATCAACCGGCTGCAGAGTGACATGGCTGTGACGGAAACATCACTCCTTGAGATCGCGTCGTGGGGGAGGAGTCGACCAACGGGCTTCTTGGTGGAGCCTTGGCTGGTGTTGGATATCCTAGAGAAGATTATCTCACGAGCACTTTCCATCGTTGGCAAATCATCCCCTCTGCCGAGCGACGATGGTGGAGATAACTTGGATAACCTTGAGATCTCTGTGATGGGTGAGCGTGCGATGTTTTGATTGTCTGCCCCTCTGATTGCGATTCATGTGTGGCAGGCGTCAGCATCTGGGAGGTCATACTGGAGCTCTGCACGTATGCGAACTTGTATCCATTCCTGAAAGGATTGGCTCCCTACGAGCGGCTGTGGCAGGTCGGGCGACTTGAGATCCATGGCTGCAACTCACTTTCCTTGCTCCCCAGGCTTACGTCATCATTACCATCCTTGCTGCTCTCAATCCAGAGACCCTCGGGCAGGTGGCATGGTCGAGCATCCCGACTGTTCGGGTGATGCTTCAGATGCTGGTGATGCGTCGATTCTGCTTTCCACCTATCCGCACGGGCCAAGGGAATGCAGACGAGATCAAGTCTCCTTCGCATCCATCGAGCTCACAGAAGGAAGAAGAAGTCAACGAAGTCCTCCAACAAGACCTGATCGCCAGGAACAAGGAGTTGGCTGCCATCGATCTGGCTCGCCAGCAGCTTCAGAGCACAGTGAGTGTTTTTGTCCCTGCTCTTTGCAGTCGGCATCATCTGAGGTCATCACAGAATTTACCGGAGAAGGAGAGGTTTCAACAGCTCCTAGAGATCTCTGTCGTTGTCAACCCCACGGGGCCAGCACGCTCTCCACCGAAGGAGAAGCTGGCGGATCTTGAGAAGGTGAAAATCTCTTGATGTTTGTTTGCTGCGTGACCTTCTTCGTTCAGTTGGACACGAAAGTTGGTCTGGGGAACATCCTGCGGCAGTCACGGAACCCCGACATGTTGCTCGAGACGATCAAAGCGCATGGCTCCGACTCCTCTTGTGTGCAGTGGCTCGGTGAAGTGATCTCGTTCGGAGAGCTGTGCTGACTCAGTCTGCAGGCGACATCCTGGAGGTGTATCCCTCCACCGTGGAAGCTCTGCCGGCAGTCACCATCTGCCAGCTCCTGTACAATCACGTGGAGCAGAATCTTGGAGGTAGGAGCGCACTTGCCGTCCTCTCGCTGCTCGCTGACCCCTCAAATTCAGTCAAACGACTCGTGACTCGCCTGGCCCGCTCGATCAAGACTAGCACTGCTGAGGTATGACAGAGGCGGGCAGAAGTGCTGGACCTCAAGACTGATTGTCATGGCAGACGTGGGAGCAAGACTGGATGGGAATAACGTTCTTCGTTGACTTCCTTGAGAGCATCGATGAGGGCAAGAGGAAAATTGCCGTCAAGGCCCTTGACCTGATCACCTCAGCCGTGACAAACGATGCTGAAGGGTCCGTGGTGCCGGAGCCGAACTCCAAGACTCCTGTAGAGTTTGCTGCCCCCTCGTCAACTCCCCCCTTGAGGTCGGAGGCTGACACAGCACAGGCCTCTCCTGTCCTTTCTCCCGAGATCCTGAATCAAGACAAGCAGAACCAACAGCAGGAGAGCTGGTTGAAGGCTCTTCTGGCCCTCGACGTCCCAGATGCCCTGCGTGAAAACCTGCGAAGCAGATTGCTCGGGGCCTTGTTCACAGAGACCGATGTTCAGCTGCTCTTGGATTATCTGCTCTGCCTGCGATCCATGCAAGATGTCATCTCAGTCTCCCTGGCGCAAGAAGTTGCAAACTTTGTTCTGAAGAGAAGAGTCCTGGTGACGTACTTGTCTAAGCTCGAAGATGGCGCCCACGTCCTCCGCAAGACACTCCTCGAGGCGATTCAAGCAGACCGCAAGGACGAGATGGAGGACGAGAGTTTCGTGAAGATCGGAGACTATGTGATGACGAGGGATCTCGCTCGTGCCGGCATCCATGCCATCTGCTTGGAGGATGAATTCTGTATGGAAGGAACGGAGAACTACGAGGAGCGGGAGAAGTTGATCTCAATCCTGGTCTCAGATCACGCAGCGCTCTCTGTCCTCGAGCTCGACTATCACGATCTCCTCATCATGCTTCAGTCTCAGCTCCAACGCCTCGTCGATGCGGCGCTGGGAGTCTGCACGGCCCAGCAGATGGTAGAGTCGCTCAGCGTCTTCGGCCTCAACGTCAAGGTGCTGGCTACCATTGTCTCTCGGCTTGAGCAGAGCCCAGCCGACGTCGACCTGAAGTCTCAGATCCAGCTGGGCACTGGTGCTCGCATCGTGAGGATGTTGTCCTCTGACTTCCCGCGCGAGTCATCGTGGCTGTCGGAGCGTCTCGAGCTCTCTTACGGTCCCCCGAAAGTCCTCGCCCCTCCACCTGTCGACGACCTCCTCCTCGACTTTGCCGCTCACAAGGAGCTGGCGCAGGAGTTGGACCTTGACGTGGCGAAGAAGGAATTTCCCAGCTGCCTCGACTCTCTACGTCAAGCTGTCGGGGGCGGCGACCTGGATCACTTGAAACTAGAGATCTGCTTCCCCATGTGGAGCTCAGCAGATGGAGGGCTGCTGAGAGCGGTGCCCTTCTGGTGGGCCTGCAGGGTCGCATCGCTAAGGGAGAGGAGCAGCACGTGGGGGCCGGTCTGGACGTTGACGTTTGAACCAAAGGAAGACGCGACCCAGAAGATCTCTGCCGTGCGCAAGAGCTTTTGCCTCCTCCCTGGCCACCTTGCCGTCGACTTTGGGAGCCCGGATCACAACGTTCTCTTGTGAGTGACATGAACCTCTTTGAATCATGACGTCTGTCTCGCTATCGATTCGTTCTCTGACTTTTCCTTGGCTGTTTCTTCTGTCTGCACCTTGCACGTGATGTTCTTGTCCTGCTAGTTGGAGGTTGCAAGGGGATACTTCTTCGGTGACGAGGACCTTCTTTGTCGGGGAGACGATCATGTTAAGGTGAGAGACGCGCAGGACGATCTTGTGAGAAGGATGAAGGAGAGACTTTGACTTGACTTGTCTGTTTTCAACTTGTTTCGATTTTCTCGAGCTGTCATTTGCACGAAAAGTGACTTGCGTTTTCGTTGTCTCAGCTCGGAGCGTGTGAAGGGAACGATCGTCTCCATCAACACCAGCGGGAAGGTGAGCGTGAAGAAGGACGACGGGAGCACGTGTGAAACAACTATGGAGGGGCTGCTGCCGTTGGGCGAGGAGGAGAGGTACCCCTGATCACATCTGAAGCTGCTGGAGCCGTTGAACGAGTGATGCACGCAGGTCGAACCAGGATGCGCACTTTCATGAGAAACTCCGTGAAGCCCTCGAGGGCCCCAAGTCGTCGGGCCTGGCGTTGCAGGGCAGCAACATGGACTTGGACGAGACAGACGTGAAGTCACGTGGCGTCTGGGGCGAGTTGGTTCTGGACATGCTGCGCCAGTCGCGGGATCGTCGGCGTTACGGTTCCTCCTGCGACCTCCTCTATGCTCTGAACGCGCTGTCGATGGTGAAAGGCTCCTCGGACTCTCTGGGGGAGATCGTCGCCTCTGCTTTCTCGGTGGGCAACGGAACTTCTTCTCGTCATGCTGTCTTGTGCTCTGCTCTTCTCCAGCACGACCGGGGCTCGGGCTTGCAGGCGTGTGCCTCATTCCTTCTCAACCATCTTGTCTTCCGCAAGCCGCAAAGCGCCATGACATTTGAAGGCTCAGGAGAGTCAACGTGCGAGGGTCAAGTCGACTGTGCCATGGCGCTCGACGTTCTGTCTGCGTGCATGCTGGGGAGCAGCAGGGTGAGAGAAGGAGACTGGGGTGAGGGAGGAGGGGGAGAAGTCTCGGAGACCAAGACAAGGAAGGAGAACAGCGGCATCGGAACTGGACTGAGGAGGCTCAAGGCGGAGGAGTGCGTCACGCTCGCTCTGCTCATCGTCTGCGAGAGTCTGGCAAACGAGCAGCGGGGAAGCATCAGAATGGGGAGGATCCAGCTGCTGCTGGAGGGAGTCGCCAACGAGACTTGCTCGGCGAGTGCCGTGCGAGATTGCCTGCTCGATATCTTGACAGGGGCACACGGGGACTCTGAGGCAGGAAGTGAAGGGGATGAGAGAGGGATGGAAAGGGGGAAGGTCGACAGGGTCGATGCTTCCTTGGAGCTGAAGTTTGCAGCTCTAGACCTCTACGAGCGACTCAGGATGTCCCTTCCTCTCCAGCTGTCTGCAAGAGCAGCGGGATTGCCAGTCGTTGCCCAGCAGGAGCTCTTGCAGATCATGCAGGAGCTCAAGGGGGATAGCAGGAAAACTTCTTCGAGCACTGCGCTGATCCGACAAACTGCCAAGTTGGACAGGCTGTTGCAGGTTTGTGACTGTGACGATCTTGTCTAGTCACCCTTTCTTTGGCTCATTGTTCTTGGTTTTAATCCCAACCCCTCCATCCCTCTGATCTCTCGCTCCTGTTCTTTGCTCATGGACGGCTAGCACTTGACCTGACCTTGACCGCAGAACGTCTTGATCTTCCTGCAAGACAAGTCCAAGGCCCAGGAAGCCATCGTGGTCGCCCGACAGATCGCATGCGCCCATCCCGCGCTCATCGCGAACCACATGCTCTCCATCCGCTCCCTCTGCTCGGGCAAGGCGATGCTGCGACTCGCGGACTTCGTCGAGGTGGGAACATGCCCTTTCAGCTGGGGTGTATGTGAAGGTTGATGGCAGAGGAACGGACCCCAGCTCTTTTCCCACGTCATCACCATCCTAGAAGCTGCGAAGCCTTTTTCGCTCAACAGCCCGTGAGCCACTCTTGCTCCCCATCCTGCTGCTGCTGTGTCTGTAGCTTTTGCTCCTCCTCCTCGCTATCGTCCTCGTCTTTTCGTGCTCGTCCAGATCATTTATCTCCTCTCCCTTCTACCTGCTTCTCTTCTGGCCGGACTTTCTCGCCTTCGCCTGGTCTGACAGGATCCACCAGTGCGCTCTCTCTCGTCCTCGAAGAATTCTTCTTCCTCTACGCCAGCACCGCCAGGAGGGAGGAGCTGCTGAAGCCGCTGCTGAGCAAGTTCATGGTGCGTTGCTGCCTCTAGGTGCCCCTGAGCTGACGACACGCCAGGGACTTTGCCTGAGTGTCGTCAAGTCCAGCTCACCCTCAGCTGGACACGTCAGAGAGTAATAAATTACTTGACACCTTCGGTGCTGCCAGTTGTCTGACAATTGAACAAGGAATGTTCCCCTCCTCGAGAAGCTCTGCGGTTGGTACCCAGGTGATACTTCTTCCAATCCTTCTCGCCCCTCTCCTTCTCTCCTTCTCTCTTTCGTCTGCTGCTTCGCTGCTGTCCTCTTTCCTCCTGACTTGTTGCAAGACGTTCCCGAGTTGCAAGCCCTCCTGGAGTTGCTCAACCCGTCGAGCTTCGTGAAGGTCTGTGTGAGGAGGAGGAGGAGGAGGAGGAGGAGGAGGTGGTGGTGGTGGTGGTGGTGGTGGTGGCGTACTGGCGTTGACGGCCTTGCAGGGATTGGGACTGCAAGAACTTCACGGTGCCAGCCGTCAAGTGGAAGACATATCGTGAGTCAAAGCAATTTCTCCTCCTCCTTTCCCTCTCCCTTTTTCTCTCCTGCTCTTCTTTCTCTTCTTGCTCTCTTTTCCGTTCCTGTTTCCTTCCCTTGCCTGGAGCTCCTTTACCTTGAGATTCCCTCCCTCCTCTCTCCTTGCTCTTCCCCTCCTCCTCTCCTTCCTGCTGACACTCCAGCAGCTCGCGTCTTCGACTGAGGAGGAGCATCCGCATGATTGGGACAGGAGAGCGAGCGAGCGAGGACGAGTCCTCTGCCTACCGCGGTCTGACGCAGGTGGGAGGAGGCGCGTTGACCCTTCGAGCGCTGACGCAGCCCAGGCGCTGGAGGAGGCAGACGCTCTCATCACTGAGGAAGTAAACTTGCAGACGCTGTCCTGCCTTGAGAGGCCTCTGCTGGACCTGGTGAGTGCAGGGAGGACTGAGGAGGAGGAGGAGGGAGGGGGGAGGTGTTGGAGGAGGAGGAGGAGGAGGAGGAGGAGAAGTGAGAAGTGAGAAGGAGGACGAGGAGGAGAAGTGAGAAGGAGGAGGAGGAGGAGGAGGACAAAAAGAAGGAGGACGAGAAGGAGGAGTGAGAAGGAGGTCGAGGAGGAGAAGTGAGAAGGAGGAGGAGGACTGTGTGTCTGTGGGGGTTCAACGAGGAAGGAGGAGATAGAGATGATCATAGTGACAGCTGAGGGCGATTATGGGGGAGGAGAGAGGAATGTAGACAATGACTCATTTCACTGCAGACAACAGCTCGAAGCTCTTCTATCCGCATTCTCGTCTATCGCCTCCTCCTCCGCCTTGCGCGGATCCTCCCTGAATCGGCTACTCGAATAGCCAACAAGTATGATCTCTCCTCTAAACCCTTCTCATCCTCCTGCTCTTCTCCTGCTTCTTCCGCTCCCGTTCTCTTCTCCACTCAACCTCTCTCATCGTGGTGCAGGCACTTCCTCTGCATGTGCTCTGAAGACGATGGTGTTCAGCTTTCTGCCACAAGCTTTGCTTCCCAAGTGAGTCTCGTACTTACGTCACCTCTACTCCTCCTCTCCCTCTCTCCTCTCCTCCACTCCTCCATCCATACCTGAACACCTGCCTGCCTACAGATGGTTCACATTTCTGCTCCTACGGCACCGAAAGTTTTGCGGAAGCTGCTGGCCATGGTGGGACCTTGGTGCTTGCGTAGAGTTCTGATGACGAGGGCAGGCGCGAGGAGGAAGCAAGACGGCAGAGAAAGAACTGATGCGCGCGGTGCAATCAGGTGAGGGGCTGGCAAGAGATTGTGAGCGAAGGGGAAGGAGGAGGAGGAGGAGGAGGAGGGGGAGGGGGAGGTGGAGTGGGAGGAAGGGAATGAAAAGGAGAGTGAGGGCGATTGAGGAAAATGGAGTGGCAAGGGAGGTGAGAGGCTGAAAGGTCTTGCAGGGTTGGAGTATCACTGCTTAGAGGCTCGGTGAGAGGGAGGAGGAGCTGTAAATGTACAACCATGCACGCCTCAGTCCTTTACTCCGGGGGCATCAAGAGGTCCCGCGCCTGCATCTTCTCCAGCTCCAGTCGGCTCTGGTACTTCCTCTCCTCCTCCTTCCTCTGCTCCGCCTGCCGCTGCTTCTCTTCCAGCTCCTTTTGCTTCGCCTCCCTCATCCTCGCCTAGCGCCGAGAGTTAGGGGCGGCGGCACATAAAGCAAGCAGGGATACAATCCAGAGGTCAGGATAATTCTTCTCCAGCCGCTTCCGCGTCAGGATCTGCCGCACTTTAGTCCAATGCCATCTCCCCCATTGTTCTCCTTCCCACCTCCTGCTGTTCCCCCAGCTCCTCTCCCACCCCCTCCCTCGTCCTCTCCCTCTCCCAGCGCCCCTCCTCCTCCCTCACATCTTCGATCTCGAATCCTCGCTGTGCTTCTGTCGTCCAGAGCAGCTCGAATCCCTTGCCATCCATCAGTCAGAATGTCCTTCGTCTCTCTTCCAAACCCCACTCCCTCCTCCTCTCCCTCCTCCCCTCCTCTCCTCTCCCTCCTCCCCTTCTCTCCTCTCCCCCTTCCCCTTCCCCTTTTCCCCCATCTACCACGAGATTCTTCGGAACGCATCCTGAGTACGTCAAGTTCTCCATGAGAGCGGCAAACGCCGGCAGACTCTCTGCCTCCATGGCAGTCCGAGCGGAGGCGATGAGCTTTTTGCTGTAGCAGGTCAGACAGACGGGACAGGGGGGGGAAGGGATTACGCGGAGTCAGATTTGGGGAGGCAGAGGTTGACCTGGGCGACTCGTCACTTTCATCTCAACCCGTCAAGTTGATGACTACCATCAGTGTCGCCACGCAATGAGGCTCAGGGAAGCCGAAGGCCGCTCGGTTCGCAATGGCGAACTTTCTCTCTTTCTCCTCCTGCTCCTTCGAGCTCTGAAGGCTCTGTGCTTCTTCTATGACCAGTTCAGTCTGCACCTGCTCCGCACTGTCCTGATCTGGCTCTACAAACTCTTCCAGCTTGTCCATGACCTCGTCGAGCATCGCCTGCATGTCGTTGCTCAGAGTTTCCGCCGGGTCCTTGTTGTTGTCTTGCAAGTCAGTCATGTACACGCACAACTTATCAAAGAATCTGAGAGAGATTCGCTCCTGCAGCTCCTTGTTTCTCTTCAGGACAGTCCACTGCCACCTGGGCAGCATCAGCTTGCAAGCCGTGACCTGCTGTAAAGTCTGGTTCGACAGGGTCAGGTTGGAAGTCTCCCCTTGCGAGATGTTTATCCCGAGAGCATTGAGGTCGAAGATGACGTAATCATCCAGCTGCTTCTCTAGCTCTTCGCTCTCCCCGATCAAGGAGATTAAGCTGTCTGCCCTGCGATGTCGTTCCTCCTTGTTCGAGTCGTTCTGCGGCACTTCTTCTCCCATCTCTACAACTTCATCTCTCCCTAAGACGCCTTTGGAAACAATCCTGCTGAAGGATTTTGACTGCACCGTCCTCTTCAAGGCCTCTTCGAGTTTTTCCGACTGCAGCATACCGATGTAAGATAAGTGGAGTGAAGGAGAGTGAAATTCACCTTTTCTCGGTCGTTGCTCCTCCACCGAAAGTTGAGCACGCAAGACTGAATGAGTTCGTTGCCCACATCTGTCGTGACCAATTTCACATCAACATGTCACGATGGGGCATCTCACCTCTGACGACATCTTTGAGAGTCATGTCCACTGGGAGCGAGAAATTTTCAGATGACTGCTGAGCTGCTACTTCAGCTTCGTACTCCTCAAGCGTCTTCGACGCATTTGCGAGGGCGAGCAGAGACGAATCGTTTGAAGTCTGCCACGTGAAGTTTTGACTCTCTGGTTCCATAATCATTGAAGGGAAATTCCCTGTCGACACCTTGTCGGATTCTGAAAGTGAGCTTATGATTTGTCCAATGGAGGGAGCCTTCTCATCGGGAGCTGCGAACTGCAAGCCATCGATTAAGAGTGATTCAGGGTTTGACATGGCAATCAGAACGTTCTTGGCTTCCTGCATAATTCTGTAGAGCTCAGTTGCGAACATTGACGTGCATTCCAACTCTTCCAACTCCTTGCGAATTGATTCATCGATCCCATCCAACACCCATTCTACTTCTACTGGAATTCTGTTGCTGTCTTGAGCCATGCCTGCGTCTTGTTTCCTTTGCACCGTTGAGTTCTTCAAGTCATTTGTCATCGCCTCCCCTGCAGTCTCTTCATCAGCATTTTCTCTCAAGATCTTCACCATATCATCGGCTGAATTCACCACGTTCCAGTCAAAGTCTTTCCCCAAGTTTATCCCTGACGATACGTTCTGAAGTTGGAGACCGGACAGCTTGAGAACGTCGGCCGGAGTGTTGAAATTTCTTCCCCTCTCCTTGTGATACCACTCCTTCAGCTCCTGGATGAGCCTCAAATTCTCCTCCTTGACTGCCTTGAAATCTTCTGGAAAGTCTTTCTTCCAGTCATCACCGTACTCCTCCGTATAGAGCTTGTTGAAATCCGCCTTCCTGATATCGATGAATCGATCATCATCATCATCCATCATCCCTCCTGTCTTGTTCGCCTCCTTCCACTCCTCAGCTGTGGCAAGGGGAAGCTCCCTCCTCTTGCGAACTTCCTGCAGTCTTTTCAGGTATCCTCCTGTCTTGTTAAAGAGAATCTTGTGAACTCGATCTTGGTTTGCTGCTCGACGATCTTCGATGAATTCTTGCTCCTCGATGCTCCTCGTCGACGGAGGTATCATGGCGTACTCCACAGGAGCCTTCCGTCGGGGGTTCATCCACAAGATCTCCTTCCAGTCTCCCGCACCATCTTCAACAAGTTCGATGGCTTCTGCGCGCTTCTCGAGTGCGATTCCCGTGATGGCAGGTTTCGGCTTCTCATCCCATGACCCCACTTGGAACTCCCCTGGCTTGTGGGGGTACTCATCGACTGGGACGCCACGGAACTCCTCCTCCATTAAGGTGTTCTCCCAGGCCTCAAACGCCTTCTCCACCTCCGACGCTTTGAACTCGTCGGCGACGACTCGATGGACTACGACGTCCTGCCGAGTAGCGTTTAAGAAAACCATGGAGGAGTACCGGACTGCTGCCGCCAACACTTGATTCTCGGGCAGACTTTCCTTCTCTATAACCCCATTCTCATCAAAATCGATTGGAAAAATTTCTTCAGCAGCCTTACGAGCAATAGTCTGGCACGTCTGGATCAGTCGAACTGCATCGTCCCCTGAACAACGATCTGTGCTTTGATCACAAGGATGGAATTGGCTTTCTGGTACCGAAAGCAGACCCCTCTGATCGCTCTCCAGATCTGAAGTCTGACCAAGTAGATACCGAAAAAGACGAAAGAGCCAGTGACAACAGGATCTATCATGCCAGCAACGATTTGGCTCCTAGGAATGTCACTCTCTCCGTAAATCAACAACGCCGGGTCTCGGAGCCGTTCTAGTACCCACCTCTCATCCATCTGCTGTGAACTTTGATATAGAGCATCCGCCTCTTCCATCATTATCAACTTCCATCTTGCACTTGCTTGGATCCTTGCCCAGGATTCCTGGAACATCGTCTGTGGCCGAAACCCTGCTCGGCTCAGAATGTTTCCTTCGCCGTTGGCGGGGGTTTGCTGGGGATTGACATACTCTGGGGTCTGCTTTTCGGGCTTATTTGGGCCAGATTCGATGCAAACATGTCCAATGCCGTTAAATGTGGGAACAGGTATGCAGATTGACGCCGCTTGCGCTGCGTTCAGTTGGATTGAGAGAGAAAGGAAAATGGTCAGAAATGATAAAACTAAGAGTTTGATGCGCTGCGCCATCCATTTCCACAAGAGCACAAGTTTGAGTACAACCTTTTTCTGCAGAGGCACACCATCTCCATATCCGCTCTCATCCACATGGTTGGTTTTCAAAAGACAGGTAGTCCTCGTTGGAGCTCCCTGCCTTATGAAATGGTAGAGCGCAGTCTGCATCGGCCTTTCTCTGCCTCCAAGTGAACAAGTCCATGCCGATCTGCCAGGATTTCGGGTGTAGCATGGTTTTGGCGAGTTCAGAATGAAAGAATCTGTGCAGCAGACAGCTGCAAGCAGCAGAAGATTCCTCAAACCCAAGGGCAGCCAGGTACCGTGCACAGATCGCTTCATAGTCCCCACAGATACAACTCACAGACGGTCCTGCCGAGGTCAAAGTTGTCTCATCACCAGCTTACTATGCCTCCTCCTCCCTGCCATCGTGCTGCCTGCTGATCAAGTTCTCCTCCTCCCCTCCTCCTCTCATCGTCCTGACAACAACGATGCGGCCCCACACATTTTTCTGCTCTGAAGGCTGAAAAAAGGGATTTTTGTTTCTTTTTTTTATGTGTAAAGGTAGTCACCAGCTTTCAAACTTTCATGCGCAATGCCGTGGACGTTGCGAACGATGCCGGGCAAGAGGGACGACAAGGTAAGGAGGTCACGACGAGTCGAGGAGAGAAGAGGAAGTGAAGACAGAGGGAGAGGAGGAGGCGGGGCCCTACGATGACTCGGAAGCCTCCGAGAGGAGAGAAAGAACTCTAGGAAGAAAGAGGAGACAGATTATGATGAGGAGAAATCGTTGCAAAAATGTGAAGTGAAAGTGTGTGTAAAGCGATTCTGAAAGGTTTAACTTGATTTGTTTCATTTCAGGACAATGCGTATAAAATATACACACTTTCTACAGATGTAAGTTCCTTCTTCTTTGGAATTTTTGAAAGCCACGATCGAAACGTTTGGAAGACTTAGCCTTTCTTCACAGCGGACATGGTGGATTGGATCGAGCAAGGAACTCTGCGACATTCATTTGAATCATGATTTCATTGAGAGGTGCCTTCGAGCTGAACTTCGCATGTGACTCAAAGCTCTAGGCGTCACGCCAGTCTTGTACCAGTTGGCGAAACATGGCAAGTGAGGTGCAATGACACCGAGGTACCATCCTCGTTGTCTTATCGAACATGATCCTTGTTGTCTTATCGAACATGATCCTTGTTGTCTTATCGAACATGATCCTTGTTGTCTTATCGAACATGATCCTTGTTGTCTTATCACACATGATCCTTGTTGTCTTATCACACATGATCCTTGTTGTCTTATCACACATGACCGATGCTCAGCATGGGACGTACGTTAACGGCCGCAAGGTTCATCAAGTTGAGCTAGAGCATGGAGATGAGATCAGCTTTGGCCTTGGAAGGTGAGTAACCCGCCAGCTGTAGCATGTTCGAGTGATCCTTCCGCCGCAGAAACATCAGGATGGGAGGTAGCATCCCTGACGTGGCCATCAGAGCGTCGTTCCGGATCGAGGAGGTAGCCCATACTGCTCCTCTGCGGGAACTCTTGGGGAACTAAGAGCACCGGCAGGAACGGACGGGCCCTGATGGGAAACCGAAGTACAAGATGCTTGTGCTGTGTGCATGTTATCAAGAGCCTTTGACTGGTGCAGTCCCGCCAGGTTGAAGTCAGTGACGGAAATCTCAAACAAGCCGACACCGGGAGGGAAGGTTCTTTCTCCAGAGGCGGTCAAGATTTTGTTGGAAAAGTTGGACTCGGTAAGAGCCGACGCAGACACGCCCTTAGACGAAGTGATCGGACCGCAGACCGAAAGGAAGTTGGCGGCTGCAAACCAGATGCTGGTGGATGAAAGAAGCAGCTTCGAGAAGAGGTGAACAGTCTGCCCTGCCTCCCTTGGTTAGCGTGTGTTTGAAGCAAAGTTTGGCAAGAGAGGAAGAGCTGCGGAAGCAGCTGCAAGAGGCAGCCTACGTGCTGCGAAGCTCAGTCAAGAAACCCAATCATGAAAGAACGCAGAAAGACGGAGCTGGCGGATTTTTTGTCTGCCCATCTTGCGGGTGGAAAGAAGATTCTGCCGACCAGTTGTCAAACGAGGTCAAGCCTGACACTAGGACTCGCCGACCCCTCCACAGCGCGACGAGGAAAGAGCAAATTGCAGATACTCCTGCAAGCTCGAACTTGTCTGTGACGGCAAGGTCAGAGGCGTCAGACGTGATGTACTTCTCCGAGTGGACAGGAACTTCCACGACGTCCAACTCGAACTCCAACAGGATCAAGAAGATCCTCAAGTTCGACGAGTCTGCCAACAAGCTTCACGCATACGAGGACACCAAGAGCCAGAGTCAGCTGCTGGAGGCCTCCGGGGCAGTTCAGATCTCTGACAGCCACATCTACCCTCCTCCCGACCTGCTCGCTCAACTCGACCAGGAGCTTGCCAAGTCAAGGTCAGCCCTTGAGAGGGAGATGGTGGCCCCTGACTCGTGTCGCCGTAGCAGCACCAGCTCTCTGCACTCCATCGTGCAGAAGCTACGAACGCGAGACGAGCTGCGGGAAGACCCGCTGTCTCTCTGGAGCGTGCTGCTGTCAAGAACGCCGACGTTGAGCACGCCCGAGGGAGGCAGCCGTCAGATCGACATGCGGGACTTGATAGTCTTCGGAAGGGTGAGGACGGATCGTCAGTCCTGCCAGCTGCTTCTCATCATGTTGCACAAGGTGTGGAAGGGGCTGATGGAAGAGAGGTTGAGATGTTATCGCGCGGAGATCGTCGAGATGAGGTTGAGGCCCTTCCTTATGCTCCACCAAACTCAAACCTGACAACAGGGGGTACACGAACCCTCCTCAAGTTCTCTGCCAGCTCTGGGAAGTAGGGGGACTCTTGACTTCATGGCCACGTCCTGACACGGCTGTGTGCTCAGGTCATCCTCTCCATCCTCGGGAACCAGTACGTCAACCAGAACAGGCACGCGAGCAGGGAGGACGCGCTTGTCGGCTCATCGTGTCTGCAGGATGTGCGACTGGAACGTGCTGAAGAAGTACATCGACCTCGGCCTCAACAAGAAGGGTGCGTCCTCTACCCATGACCTCTCCTCCCTGACTCTCCTCGTCGCCGCTCAGGCGAGCTGATCGCCCAGATGCGAAGCTTCGACCCCCTGGCTGCGGGCGACGAGCTCTCTGCTCCCTCCCAGGTCCTCGCCGTCCTCCCTCCTCTTCTGCTCAGCGACCTGCAGATCCTTGGAGGCATCAGCAAGCAAGCGGCGGAGAGAGCAGGGGAGGTAACCGGGCTGCTCTACCACTGGGCCAGCCTGCAGGTCAGGAAAGCTCTTGACTTCCACCATGATATGTTTTGCAGGTCCAGCTGTGGGAGCTCGGCAAGGCATGCAGGCATTCTCGGATAGCGCAGGTGCGCCATGGCCTCGTGTAGGCTGAAAATCTCACAAAGATGCAGCACATCTCGACGCAAAGTTCGTGAGGAATGTCATGGTGGGACCCGAGAGAGAACTGTTTGAAGTCTTGATGCATGTAAACAAATGAACACCTTGTACCTGCGCCTTGATGCAGCACCCGCTCATGGTCTTGTTGGCAGCATATCAAGGTGTTGTTGGGGGTGGGTCTGGGGGTGGATGGGGTAGAGTTTAGTAGTAAAGCGAGATTTTGTCCCCCGTCCAGGGAGGAGGAGGAAGGGGAGGGGGGAGAGGGAGAAGACGCTGGAGGAGAGGGAGGAGATGGCCAGTGAGTGGAGACAAGGGGCCTGACGAGGAAGGGATGGGGGAGGGAGCGGTGAAGGATGGAACATGGGAGCTGCACAAGGGGAGGGCCGAGGAACACGCCAGGTTCACCACGGCACCTCCATGGTCATGACGACGAAGGTAGAGGAGACCAAGGCCAGCCAGCCCCCCCCTTCCCTTCAGAAGTGCACATCGAGCTGTTTGCTTGCCATCCTGCTAGCGGTGCTTTCCTCCCCCCTCTCCCTCGGAGATGCAGGCGAGGATCAAGTGGACCTGACCAGGTTCCCTCCCGTCCCCCTGACAAGGCATGCTGTCATCGAGCAGGTATGGCAGCACCCGGACCATGAACTCACGAGCGACCCTGCATTCCCGGAGTACGTCGAGCTCCTCTCTGACCTCGGAGAGCTCATCGCCGTCCCCGACCGCAGGCATGACGCCATCAAACTCATCAGGTGGGGCAAGGCGCAGTATCCGCAGTTCTCCTCCCCCAACAACTACCTTGCCGTGTCGCTGATGCGATTGGGAGGGGACGAGAACTTGCAAGAAGCGCAGGAGCTGCTCGAGGACGCTGTAGAGTCCTGGAACCTGGACATGATGGCTCAGAACAACCTGGGAGTTGTCTGGGAGACCCGGGGGAGGCTCGAAGATGCGTATGAGTGCTATCAGTTCGCAATCGAGGGGCTGGACCAGGAGTGCTTCCTGCATTTATCTTGTATCATCAATGCAAACAAGGTCTTGCTCAACATGGCCAGGATGCATCAGGCGAAGAAGGACTACCGCTCGGCCGCCAGGTTCTACCAGCTCGCAGCGAGACTGTACGAGAGGATCTCGGGGTGCTCGTACCCTCACATGCAGGAGCACGTCAGGGGGCGCGGCGCCTTCCGCCCTTGCAAGGACGTTGCCGCAGCCCGGTACTCTCGATCGCTAGAGCATCTCATGACTGCGATGCTGCACGAGGAGGAAGGGAACAAGTCGATGTCCGACAAGAGCAGGGTCAGGAACTGCTACCTCTCCTCTTCCTCCTTCGCTCATTCTCGCTGCAGAGATCCGCGAGGCGGTACCTCCTCCAGAGCCTCGTCCTGCCGGACTTTTTCTTCGATCCCCCAAGGCAGATCCTGACAAGGGAGGACGAGCCCTTAGTGAGGAGGCTGCGATTCGAGTCGATCTTTCAGAGGAAGTTCTGGTGTGTTTCCTTCTTCCCCCATCGCTGCCCCCTCCTCCTTCCTCCTCACTTGGTCGACGTGCAGGTCCCCCGAATCGGAGAGTGCTTCCGGCCCAGGCTCGAACGCCGACATGACAGCGGGCGTTCAAGAGCTTCTCCACGAGGTGGGGCTTAGCCCACAGACCTCGTCCTCCTCATCGCTGCTGTAGGTGATGACCGACCTTGGCCTCAGCTCCCTGCTGGATATAGGATGCGGGGACTGGTTTTGGATGAGCAGGACGAACTTGACAGGAGTGAGATACGTGGGTGTGGACATCGTGCACGACATCATCGCCTCCAACATCCGCCATGTGCAGCAGAGGACGAGAGAGTGCGCGGGCGGTGGGAGCAGCCCGGGCGGCGCGTGCTCCTTCCTTCCCCGGTCTGTGCGTTTCGGGCAGGAGGACGCGGTGCAAGGGCTAGAGCCTGCCATGTGTGAATACCAGGAGGAGGGGCAGGTGCGGGCGGGATGCGAGCTAATCTTTGTGAAAGAAGTCCTAATCCACCTAACTATCAATGACATCAAGAAGGTTCTTGACAACATTCAGGTCCTCCTCTTACGCTTGCGCCTTCACCAACCCGCGGTCTGATGCTGTCCTCTCAGAATCTCTCGCTTTCGCTCCAAGGAAACCCGCACTACAGGTTCGTCTGCTCTGTCAATACTGGAGCGTCATCATACTCTGACTGAAAACTTTCGAGCAGCACGAAGCAAAGATACCTGCTAGTCACGCACGACTCGACTGTCAAGGTCAACAACGACGAAACCATCACTTCCTTCTCGCTACCTGGAGGAGGCTGGAGGCCTGTCAACCTCTATCTCCAGCCATTTCTCCTGCCCCCGGCGCTGGTAGAGTTCGAGCAAGGGTTCTCCCTGTGGAAGCTTCCCTTCGAGTGACTGGTCGAACCGAACACAAGTTTGAAGCTCAGTCGAGCCAAGAGGTACGATCCTGCCTGCTGGTCCCGTGAGCCTGTGAGTATGGTCCGATCGTTGGAAAACATCACCAGGAATGAAATGCGTTAGCTCAGATTTTAATGAATTCAATGAGGTAAAGAACTATCATTTCTCTGACTTCTCTCCACCACTGTCCGCTCTTACTCCCATTCTGTCCAACCTCCTCCTTTCTCCGTTCTCCTCCCTCCGTCCTCAATCCTCCTACTCTTCCTCCCTCCCTCCTCCTGCTCTGGACTTTATCATCCCCTTCTTTCACATGGCGAACAATGTCAAGAAGTCACCCTCCTGCCCCCACATGGTACGCCTAGCTAGTCAAAGAATGGGGGAAGTGGGGTACTCGTGTGGGAAAGAGTGGGGTGGGGTAGAGGCAAGGGGGGGAATGTGTGGTTGTCAATCGCGTGACCGGAGGGTCCGTCCGCGCCCCGACGATGCAGGTTGGGCAAGGGAGGCGGAAGGAGGAGACGAGGGAGAGGAGGGAGAGGGGGAGACGGGGGAGGGAGTAGATAGCAAGAAGAAGATGGCGACAAGTTGAGAGGCGAGGCCAGGACTGGAGAGGAGAGCAGAGGAGGGAGAAGGGAAGGTGAAGTCAACAATGGTACTGGTACGACATGTTTGCTCTGGACAAAATAAACCTCGCATCTGATAGCTGTGCTGACGCTGAGAGGTCTTCTGACTTGTGGTGATGATACAGATTGATTGATTGCACCTCCAAGAGAGCTTGTTCCTGCCGTCGTCTCTTTGATTTCCGCCTCTCCGACCGCCTGAGAGTTTGGAGCGCAACAGACTACTAGGCGACGAATTCTCCTACCCTTGACTTGTGAGCTATCGTCATCCTATGCTGCTAATATGCTGCTCTGCGCTGAAATGATGCGGATGATAGCATATCACACATCTAGAACACCGAAAAGATGTCATTCATGACATCAAACAGCGGAGTCCGCGAGAGCAGGTTGAGTACACTTCATGTCGCGTCTTGATCGTCTGTGATCAGCTTCGCAGGATTATGCGCAAGATGGATGAAAACCTGAAGGTGAGCAGACAGCAAGAGGAGGCGAAGGGCGGGGCAGCATGAGGGACGAGAGGCTCACCCGAAGCGTTAGATACAACACGATGCTGAAGACCTCGAGTGGATCCGAGAAGTCGACTCTCGTGAGGGCGCACGAGCTTGTGAAGGTGCTCTCACGCTCATGTTAGGCATGTATGTCAAACAACGATATATCACCGTCCTTGCGGTCTGTCGAGCATACACCCTCCTGCTCGCCTGATAGTTGTGTAACGCTTCCCTTAGCTGGTAGGACTCTTCACATCGGTCATCGTAAGGGAGACTTGTATGCGAAGGCCCATGGAAGAGAGGTCCTGAGGATCTCTCCTAGAACAAGACTGACATGCTGTAGGTGCGAGGGACCCTTTGTCAACCTGCTCAAGGCCGGGATCACAATCAGCACCATCATCATGCTCTTCTTCATGTGGTGATGGAGACGAACAGTGCAGCACGGCAGCTAAGGGTCCATGCAGGCAGCAGATGGAGCTGGCGCTGGAGAGCGAGGACGCCCAGCAGAGGTTGATCGACAGAGATCACCGGCTGCTGGCCGACAGCCGAAGCGTGAGGCAGACGTGCTTCCAGCGGCTCAAGGTCTCCCGTGACACCCGCCTGCCGTCTCGTCTCCTGATGTACTGCAGCGAATCGTGAGATCGAACCTGCTCACATGGACCTTGTTGTTTCCTCTCAACATGATTCACCCCCTTCCAGGTTTTCCCCTCCGGCATCCCCTGCTCGGGACCCGGCAGTCTGACATTCACTCAGGGTACTCCAGGATGTGGACGATTGAGCAGCTGGGAATACAGCCTGTCTACCGTGTAGAATCGCTGACCTCCGCTGCCATGCTGATCCGGTTCGATGCTGCTCATCGTGTCGCTCCCTCCTCCCGGCTCATCTCTTCCCTCGCAGCGTGTACCACATCTTCATGCTGATCAAGCTCAAGCTGCTCACCAAGTACCTCAGCCTCGACTCCTCGCTTATCATCCGCAACGAAAACGCTATCAAGCAGATGAACGACCCCAGCTTGTCGCAGCCTGTCCTGGCGATCAAGATCGCTCTCACTCGTCAACCTATGTACCTCATCGGCACCTGCTGGGCCGTTCTCATCTTCGCTGCAACATGGATCATCAGGATCTCCGAGAACACTCCCGGGAACCTTTTCAGCGTCTACGTCTGGGATCAGCTCTGGCTTGTCATGGTAACAAGGTGATTCAATGCTACTGCTGCTGCTGCTGTCCCTGCTCCTGCTCCTTGATCCTGCTCCTTGATCCTGCTCCTTGATCCTGCTCCTTGATTCTGCTCCTGGTGAACGTTTCACTGCAGCACCACAACGGGATACGGAGATGTTGTTCCCCACACTCACTTTGGGAGATTCGGGGGGATGCTGTGTATGACCGCGGGGCCCATTCTGATCTCGATCATGACCGCCACCTTCTCTAGGAGTATGACGCTCAACCCGCAGGAGACGAAGCTCATGCGCACGCTGGACGGGGACAAGAAGCAGAGCCAAGTCATCATCGTGGCTGCCAAGATGATTCAGCTGTGGTGGAGGGGACGCACGCGGATGCTGTGGTTCAATCCGGACAACGAGATGTCGATGCGCCGGCTGCTGGACCTGGAGGACGAAGACCGCGAGAGGATGGAGAACCTCTTCTGCCAGCTGATGGAGGCGCAGCAGAAGCTGAGGCGCTTCAAGAATCAAGTGGGATATCATGAGGTTGGAGAGAGCACGGAGCAACCAGATACTGCGAAGAGACGCGGGAGCATGGAGAGGAACTCCTCGAACATCGCCAACGCGCTCATGCTCGCATACCAGCAGCAGAAAGGAACGAGTCTAAAGGAGAAGGTTTCCCAGGCAGGGAAGCGGAGGGGGAGTCAGGATTCGGAAACGAACGATCCGGAGGATGTTACAACTTCTGCTCTGACAGGAGCAGGAGAGGGAGGCAGAGGAGGCAGAGGAGCGAATGACAGTGGGGCCATGCAAGACAAATCCGAGCTGAACCATCGTGACTACCTTGCTGCACTTTCAACACTATCGGACCAGGTTTCTCCCTCATGCTCCTTCTCTTTCTCCTCCTAACTCCTCCGACTCTTGCATTCTCAGGTCGGCGAGCTGCGCAAAGTCACCCTCCAGCAAGGCCGCATGCTTGCAAGCCTGTCAAATTCCATGGCCTCCATCGAGAGCAGCCTCCACCTCCTGGCAATCTCCCCTCCTCCTCCTCTGTCCTCTCACTCACTGCTCGGTGTTTCCCAGCTGCCGGATCTGCACGTACCCAAGAGAAACTCCGAGGCCATCAAGCACAGCCCGCGAACTCCAGACACTCACAGGAGAAGCCATGAAGTGAGTCCTCCTCCCTCCTCCCTTCCTCCTGATGCTTTCCAGTCGCACGGCCAACCCCCTTCGAGCTCCCTCGCCCCACGGCGAAGCAAGTCTGGTGAGTTCGAGAGAGGGAGAGGAAAGATGGAGTGGAGAGGAGGAGTGGAGGGGGGAGGAGAGGATGCAGTGACTGTTGGAGCTCAGAAGACGAGCTGGTGATCCCGCTCAACGGAGGAGCGATGAAGATTAAATACCCCGGCCCTCAAGATAACCATTCAGAGACGTGAAAGCTTCCTTGCTCCCCCTGCCCCTCTGACTTGGCACGGCCTTGCAGGGCGGATCTCGTGTTTGAGGATAGAAGCCCTCCAAGGACGGGGTGATCAGCTTGCCTCCTCCTACCCCTTCCCGCGTGCTGACATCCTTCAGCCCTCACCTGCTCCCTCCAAGATCTCAACGTCGAACCTCCGAGGAGCCGCTCACTGACCTCCCGTTGGTAAGACAGAGAGCGCCATCACTCTGATCGCCCCATCTCCATCCTAGTCCTTCCTTCCTGTTGTCTACTATCCCATGACAGATGTTGCTTGCTCTATCCGCAATCTTTCTCCTGACTTCTCTCCTCTCCGCGTGCTCAGCTCCACAGCAAGAAGGCCTTCCAAGAGTTCTGCTCGAGGCCTCGGGCAGTCCCAGCGAGCTCCTCCGACCGGCTCGTCAGGCTGTGGAAGGAGGCAGCATCGCTCAAGTCACCAGATCGAAGTTCAAGTCAAGACATTGAAGAGATCCAGCAAGCGGAGGACCATCATGCCGGCAGGAAGAAGGTCGAGCTCTCCGGCCGCCCTCCTGACGTGTCTGAAGTTCTGCCGCAGCAGCCACACGGTCGCTCGTAGCCTCCCAGCGATCTCAGCTGACAGGCCGCGGCGGCCGGGCGGTGCCGCACTGATGGGTTACCGTAGTACCGCCAGTCCACTTGATCCCAACTTGCCAGGCTCACCAGTCAGCATTGAAGCCTGAAATCTGAGTCAACTTAGGATCGACTACCGTGCGGCTGCAGCGACTGCTCGCGGCGGCCAGCGGCGGCAGCCGCCGGCCGGCAACAGACCGGGACCGTCTGAGGTCGCTGCCAACCGTTGAACAGCCGGGCCAAATACTACCGTGGGGCCTGCCGCGGTCGGGGACCGGACCACCCCGGGGCCCGGCCGCACTGAGACCGACGCCGGTCCGACGGTTGAATCATATCAGTGTTCGGGTCACTGAGTGACATCGCCGGGCGGCTGGGCGAGAGTGATCAGTCACCGGGTGGTTCGCCTGCCGGCCCGGGCAGTCGCGGCGGCCCGGGTCGCCGAACTCGAACTTTGCTTGCCAAAGTTTGGCATGAAGTTTGAAAACTTGCCATGATCGGCCCCGGTTGTAAAGTCTCAATTCTTTTTTAAAAAAGACTTTTAATCATAGTTTTGTTTTAATTGGCCTCCGGGTTACCCCCCAGAAAGTACCCGGACAAAGGTCAGACCCGGTCGAAAATATACTTTTTCGAGTACGTACTACCTAAAGGATGTACTTATCGATGCAACCATTTATCTCGGGATATTTCCAGTCTCAAAAGATCTCCTATCAATCTGGTTTGGTCAGATAGCAGCTCGAAAAAATATCTTTCCAGATCCCAGTTTGCCTGATATAAAAACAACTTTAAAGATCACGCAACTTCATTATACATACTTGTATTTCATAATATATTAATAGGACAGGTATTCTCAATACAAAATAAATACCATATTCCTCTTGCAGTACACTATATATATCTATTTTGATCAGTTTTGGGAAGAACCTCCAATTGTACCCCTTTTACATCAAATGTACGAGAACATAACTTGATCGTTCAAACTTAAATCAAGTTTTATGGTCTCCGTAGCATATTGATTTTAAAAATAATTTAGCAGCCCCTCTTTTTAAAATACCTCCGCCCATACACAAAAAAGTGCAAATAGAGCCCCCATCCAACCACCCCACCCCCTCCTCACCCCTAGTTTAACCCATGAATTGGGACCCCATTCATCACCCTCTTGCTTCCCATACCCCACCCCTTACCCCTAGCCGTCAAATGCGCCCAGCTATCACCTCCCTTCCCTGACCACCCCTCCAATAGCCCTTCTGATCCCTTACGATACACCCCCTACCCCCTACTATCATAACCCCACCCAACTGTATATGCTAAAATCTCGGAGATATGCGGCTGCATCCTGGCATTTTGGTACCCTACCCCATCGAAGTTTCCAGTCTCTTATCAACCCTACCCAACCTCCGAGCACACCCTTCCATATAAAACTACCCACCCTTTTAACATGTCTTCTGGGAACTACAGGGGTGGTGCCATCCTGTTCCTTTAACCCCCCGCTCGAGACCCTGTCGGGCATGATGGCGGCGGCGGAGTTAGCACAACCGCTTTCTTTCTTCGCACCTCCTCCTCTGACCCCCACACTTCACGTTCCGTTACTTATCCACATCTGCGTTCTCCTCCGTCTTATGCTGACATGCCATGGTGAACGGACACAAAACCCTGTTTTTCCTTTTGTTATGATCTGACCCTCATTGCCTTGCGGGCCTGAATGCTGAATTTGAGCTGAGCATTGATAGTGTGGGCTCAGGGGAATCATTGATCTTGTGAACATGGTCGAAATTATCATTTTCATCTCCTCGTGCTGCTTGCTGTGTTTGGGTCATAGTTGTCGCACTTCGCTATGGAGCCTTTCGCATATTTCGATAAGTGTGTGGCGATTGGGGCTTAACAGCCCACTTTAGAAGCTATTTGCGATATCCTTTTGAGAGCTCCCTTTGTCTTGTCCTGATCCCATTTGGTAATAGACAAGCATTTCAAGGACAGAGTTGCCGCCCGATTGATGCACTGCTATGGGTGCTGACACGGAGCCCATCTCGATTGTAACAGTGGGAAGCAAGAACTGTTCTCCGACCTCTTCATGTATGTTTGCGACATCCTTTCATATATCGTCATGACATCTGTCTCTCAGCAAAATCATCAAAGTTGTCTTTAGATATCTCCATCAAGACGGTACAAGTATCTCGGGACCTTTGAACTTTATTGAGCATGTTGTCGGCAGATGAGTGAAAGTCAACGATCGAACGTTAAGACAGAGGGAGAAGACACGACTGATAGCGAGCCCTCTAGAAAGAAGGATGATAGCCATCTCTCTCTTGATGAGGTTATTCAAGGCGAAGGAAGTGTCAGGTTTCTGACTGAAGGGCCAGGATGAAGAGATGAAGCAGCTTGCAAGTGCTCACTTGAAGAACATGAGTGATCCGGTACATGCATGCTGTCTTGGCGTGAGAGAGTCTTGTCGGACATTCTGACGGGGCCAATGCAGGTTGGTCCAGGAATGAAAAAGTCAACATCGGCCGAGATCTTGAATCATTACAGCCAACAACCCATACATGTGCGGTCAAGAGCCGAACAGTGGGAGCTGCCTCGTTCGGTTAGAATCGATCTATGTACAATGTCTCAGTGCAGTACTCATTCATGGGCAGGAAATTCAGCTCAATGCAAAGCTAGGGGAAGGAGACGGTGGAGTTATTTATTATGTAATTCCTCAACCAGTTGGTTCGTGATAGAATCTGTGACTTGCGCTGATAGGCGCACTGGCGTGGATTGGACGTTGTCGCAAAGATGTTGAAGGTGTCGAAAATGATAGTTGCTCACTCGAGAGGAAGAGTAACGATCGTCTAGACTGAGAGTGATCACGGATCAACCATGGATGGAGCGGTCGCAAGAGCAGACCTGATCAACGAGATTTCTGTACGAGTCTGCTGCGTTTTTAGAGATGTTTCTCACATCTATCATCAGGTTTTGTCTCGATTAAGGCATCCCAATTTGGTCATGTTCTTAGGAGCCTGTACTATCAAGGTAAGATTCAACAAGTGACCAGGAGCAGTGGTTTTCGCAGGATATGCTTGACTGCAACTTCTCAGGAACCACTTATAATTCTCAATGAGTACTTGTCGGGAGGAAATCTAGAAGGTGAAAATCGAAGAAGTTCTGGTGGGGTATTGATCAGGTTGTTTTCAGACTATTTAGCCAGCAAGAGGAAGGAGCGTGGTGGAAAGCCATGGCAGCCCCCTCCAAAACAGGTCTGTCTACTAGGCGATGCCAGGTGCTTGCAAGTGACATGGCGCAGGTGCTGAGATGGTCGATGGAGCTTGCAAGAGCTTTGTGCTTCCTGCACAATTGCAATCCTGTGAGGACCTGGGATCAAGTGCTCGGATCAAGTTCTGACTCAAAGGAACTAGGTTGTAATTCACCGGGATTTGAAACCTGCAAACTTGCTTCTGAACGAGGTTGGAAAGTTTGAATCGAACCGATGTATCTCACGTCATGCATCTAGGACTGCCACCTAAAAGTTGGGGATTTTGGTCTGAGCAAGTTAAAAGATTTGCAGAAAGTTGCTGGAACGTGAGGAAAAAAGCTCTTCAACATCAGGATATTGACTTCCAACTGCAGGTACAGGATGACGGGGAAGACGGGATCAATGCGTTACATGGCACCCGAAGTCTTTCTTGACAATCCACAGGTGAACAACACAGAAAATGTCGCAAACTTCCCTCTGAAATTTGAATGCTAGTATGACGAGAAAGTCGACATCTATTCCTGCGGCTTCATTATGTGGTAACTAGCCTACACGAGTTTCTTTTCAGTCCTTTGCTGATGAATGGTGTGTCCAGGTACATCACTCTTGGTGAGAGACCATTCGACAAAGTCCCGGCACAAGTAAGACCTGGGTTGCTCTTGCTCTGTCGCTATGACTGACCGTACATGGCACAGGTGGTGGCAGAAAAGGCATCAAAGAATGACCTCCGCCCAAATCTCGAGCCGGTAAGTCTCGCCGCAGACCCGCTCGTCCTCTTACCGTTAGTTCAGATCATCCAAGTGGCTGGGAATGAGTTTGCTTCCTTGATCGAGCAGAGCTGGCACAAGGAGCCGAACCTCGTGAGTTTGTCTGACGTATCGCAACCTCTCGCTCACATCCTGCCGTTAGAGGCCCTCGGCTTCGGAGCTGGTCGACAAACTGGAAGAGCTACAGCAGCAACTACAAGACACCAAGAAGAAGAAGTGCATCATCATGTAAATGGCAGTTTTGTAATTTCACGAGGGTGGGGACCACAGATTTCATCAATTTCTTCTTTTAAATTCTCTTTCTCAATCGACATAGCTACCTTATGACCGGTCTCCTGGTTTTGGATATCGAAGCAGGGGTCATACCAGGCGCTCGAGCTGTGGTCATACTACCCGCCAACGAGACTCCTTGTTAGACTGGCGGTCCTGAACGAGACATGAGCGTAATGAGACTGAAACGTGGGGCGTGACCTGTTGACTGAACATGCTGAGGACGTTCAAGAGGAGGTAGGCAACCGAAGCAACGAGCTGGTTGGTTCAACCGGATTGTCAGTCTGCAAAGAGAAACGTTCTGAGCACTTACCAGCAAAGGAGTGACGAGGACGAGGTTGAGAGCGACGACAGAGAGGAGAACAAGCATCTCCAGCTGACCTGCCATGCTCTCCTTGCTCGTCCCATCAACGACCCCCATCGTGTCTCCCGCTCCTGTCACCACCTGTCAGCTTCATCCCTTCACTTCTTCCGCCGCTACCTGCAAGGTGTCTACCGTTCGCTCCTCTGCTTCCGGTACAGGCCCAATGTACCGGAAGACGTAGAAGTCACCCTTGCCATTGTCCTCCATCCAGAGGTCTCCATCGAAGTACGAGGCCAGCAACTTCCCCTCCTTTGCCAACATGTTTGGGACTGGGAACCTCAACCAAACCCCAGCGAAGCAGATGGCGATCCTCCAGAACGCGTAGGAGAGGAGGAACCGTTTGTCACCCCGCTGAGACCTTCAGTGGGGGTGAGCAGAACCTCCAGGAACATGGCGTCGCATACCGAGCGCTGCACTTGAGTCCCTGCAGGAGAAGACCGGGGCCGAATTCCAAGTTGAAATCGATGTTTGAGTTCTTCAAGTCGACATCTGCAGGCCCGGGCACGTCGATAAAGTCAGGGCCATCCCCCCCTCCCGCCTTCCCCCCCCCACCCCTCCCACACACACACACACAAACAAACCCTTAGCAGCATCACCTAGAAACAACTGAAAGCTCGGATAGAAGTTCCAGAACTTCATCTGCTCCAAGGGAGCGAAAATCATCTTCCACCGCCCAGCGAGCGCCCAGCAGCTGTTCTCTTGCAAGGCAGACAAGGAGAGGGGAGGGATGTCCTGTCCCGCGTCGCTCTGATCGACACATCTTTTCACCATGCTGCCGACCAAGTGAGGAGGAGGTCGACCCGCATCAGCAGGGCACCTCTGTACGCGCAGCTTCTCAAACTCGGGCAGACTCACCGCACTCTTACCATCCTGCAGGTGGGGGGTTAGAACAAGAGCCGCGCCATCGCCCTCATGATGCTCCACCTCTTCGAGCTGGTTGAACAAAGTTCGAAGCCTAGAGGAGGCAAACTCCGTCGCTCTATTGTTCATGCATAAGCCTGGTCTACGATGGCTCGTCGGTCGTCCCATCGTCACGCGACTGCAGCCGATCTCAGGTTCTTTGCTGAGCGAGAGAGGATTCACCTCCATGGAGGGTGGACCACAAAGCAGTCGCATGATCGCAAACAGAGCATGGCGAGCGCTATCGACCGTAGCATGGTGGAAGGTTGGTCGATGACAGCAGCGACGATTATCTATGAAACCTTCATCTTCCCACGCTTTCTGCTACACATCTCAAACAAAATGATAATAATCAGAACAAGGGTCACAAAAGCACAGGAATGATCTAATCCTTTCAGTCTCCTCTAGAGTTTGCTCCCAAAAGCACTTACTTGACCTCTTGTCTAATACTTTTCCACTCCCTACCCTCATTTCCATGCTCTCCCCTGCACTGCGCTCTCTGCGCTCTCTGCGCTCTCTGCGCTCTCTGCCCTCGCTGACTTGCTCTCGCCCCCCCCCCCCCCCCCCCTTCCTCTTCCCTCCCCCTGCCACCAGCTCCTCTCCTCCTCTCCCTCCTCCCACCCACTTCCTCTTCGCTCTTCTGCATGCTCTCACTGTAAAACGCACTGCAACATTTTACTTGCCAGGTCGGTCAGGGTGCCTGAGGTCTTGTTTTTGAGGGTGGGGTACACAATGATTTGTTGAAAAAGAGGGGTGATCATTAGTGAAAACCACGGGTAGTGTTTTATGTAAGCACCCAAGATGAAGGTCATCGACAACGCGAACTGGGGATGAGGCCCGCAACATGCTATCCTGGCCCGCCCCAGTATGAATCAAGTGAAGGGGAATGAGCGGGGAAGAGGGCTTTGAGCACAGTTTCTAGAAGTTCACGATGGCGTCGAGATCGGAGGGAGAGCGCAGGGGAGCCGGAGATAGGAGGAGGAGAAGGAGGAGGAGAGGGGAGAGAGGAGAGGAAGGGTATAAGACGACGAGGAAAGTTGCGAAGGAGAGAGGGAGAGAGAAGATGCGAGGATGAGAGAGGAGGATGAGTTGGGGGGAAGGAAAGGGGGAAGGAAATGAACCCTGAAGAGAACAATGAGTTCTCAGATCCTGTCATGACCTTTCAAATCTCAATCAGGAAAACTAAGAAAACATTTCTGCAAGAGCGAAGAAACATGGCGGATAATCCAATGTACAAGGTATTTTACCTTGGACGACGCTCCCGACCCATCTCTGATATTGTTTTGCTCGCCTCAGGCCATCTTGAAATGGTCTCTATCGCAGGCAATCACTTTTCTGCTCCACATTGTCCTCCTTACTCTTGTCGTCAGACGGACGGGATATCATCTACCGAGGTCTCGGAGATGGACAAAGAGGTACGACCGGTCTCGCCTGCTGCTCTCCTGCTCTGACGTTGCTGCCCACCCTCCCCCCCACCTCGCACAGAAACGGGAGTTTCTCGACAAGGTGTCCGTCAACGGCTACGAGGCCTTATCGCTAAGCTCTCCCGTAGGTGATGTCTTCGATGGTGGAGGACGAGTCCAAGGTCTGACGCTGAAGACGGGTGGAGCCTTACGAGCTAACGAGCGGAGCAGACCATGAAAGAGCTCGTTGCCGCACTGTCAGACCCTGAGGACACGATCGAGCAAGTGAGGGCGAAGGAGACTGTAAGAAACCTAGAGGGGGAGAGGGGGGGCGGCTGACGGCTCTGCTAAGGCGCTAGAGGAGCTGGTGGACAGATGCGACAAGATCGACTATGCTGTAGCCTTGCACTCGTTCGCCAACGGTTTGTTTCCTACGGTACCTCGCCCTGCCCCTCATCCTGTCGTGACTGGCTCGCTCTAGATCGACCTCCTAGGGAGCTCGAAGCACGGGAGCATCCGCAGCCTTGCGGCGGAGCTGGTGGCCCTCTGCGTGAAGGACAACCCGCCGTGAGCGACGTGAGGGAGGAGAAGGCAGGGAGGATGACGAGGACGCAGATGTCAGGCCTGGGCGTTCGAGAGGGACGCTCTGAAGCTGCTGCTGGACCTGCACTCGGGGAGGGTTGGGGGGGAAGACGACGCTGTGGGGTGAGGGAGGGGAGGAGAGGGAGAGGGAGAGTTGAGCTGGAGACTCAGGGAGACTGAGCGGGTGAAGGCTATCTCTGCCATCTCAGCGCTGATTCAACACAATGATGATGCAATCAAGGCGTTTCTATGGGTGAGTAGAGCAGTGTTCGCTCGCTCTTGTTCTTACTCGTGCACTTGCCCTTGCTTCTCTTGCTCTTGCTGTTGCTCCTCTCGCTCTCATACTTGCTTCTTTTGCTGATGCTCCATCAGGCTGGAGGTCTCGACAACATGAGACAGGATCTCCACATGCAAGTGGGCGCACGACTCAGGGTAGGAAGAGGAGGAGGAGGAGGAGGAAGGAGGAGAAGGAGGAGGAGGAGGAGGAGGAGGAGGAGGAGGAGGAGGAGGAGGGAGGAGGAGGAGGAGGAGGAGGAGGAGGAGGGAGGAGGAGGAGGAGGAGGAGGAGGAGGAGGGAGGAGGAGGAGGAGGAGGAGG